>NC_056731.1:929630026-929932526 GCF_019279795.1 Protopterus annectens | reverse complement strand
TAATGATATTTTAGACACAAAAGAAGAGTGTGAAGCTGGTATCCTTCTGTATATTGGAGCTACACTCATTTAATAGGTGGTGACTGTAAAACGTACATGGACACACTAGTTATGCAGTTATTCTAGGAAGGATGTGGATTACAAGGTCAATGGCATGCATGCCCTTGAGGTGCAAGAGTAGGCAACAGCAACGGTTATGAAAATGTGTATTTAGTTCAAGCTGCTAGAAATAGCAGGCTCAATTGTTGGAGAGAAAAGGTATTGATTAAAGGCAAACCAGGTGAATTTAAGACTGATACTGCTGCAGAGTACAACATTTATAGATACACTTTATTTAGTTATTTGCTTTTTATTGACTGGGTTAGTTCCACAAGGCCAATGACCTCATTTCAGGGGAGACCTGAGACTGTATCCATATTGACTAGGGGAAAACTGCAAGAGCACTGGTAAGCATTCCTTACTCTTTTTTTGATAAGTGCTGTGAAATCATCTACATCCACCTGAGCTACCACCGACTCAGGCAAATGGGGCCTCAGTTGTACATCTCATCCAAAGGAGAGATTCTGTTTTTAAGGCATGGAATTGTAAATACTGATGTGCTCAAGTTAACACGTATGCTTTTGCCATGCTCAAGTCACAAACCAAAGCCTTTGGATCAAGTCTAAATGAACTATGAATTTCATTCTGAGCTCTAGAAGCCAACCAGATATATAGTGCAGGACTGTTTGTTTGACACTTAGCATGGTGAAGACAGTTCACACAGTACAGATAAAGAATGATCAATGTATATAGAAGGATGGAAAAGAGGCACAACTAAAAGACAGAACAGTTAGTCTTATACTAGTGATGAAAGGAGGTTTTTCTCATACATTTGTAGAAAACAGTTGCATAGATGTGTACAGCCTGATGCTTGAGCAACATAAAGACTAATGCAGCACAGAAACAGTTTGTTCTATGTAATGTGCAACTTAATGGTTAGTATACAAAAAGCATTATCTGGAGGCAAAGAAGCAAGTCTATTAAGCAGCTACAATAAAAAGTGTTTGTGATTAGTACTTCACTGCAAATGGAGAAATACTGAATGCTGAAAGCACGTTACAGACTTCAGATGGCATTTTCAAGAATTGTTATGATCTGTTGAGACCATAGGCTGTCTGCAAGGTCAATATTGCATACAAATTAGTCTTGAGGAAGTAACCTAAGATTTATGCTTTATGAAGATTACTAAGTACGGCTAGAACAAAACTAGACTTGAACTACATAGGAACTATAGCAGTAATAATTAAACATACAGATCCAAATGAGTTAGTGAGGAACATGGTGACAGTTGTGAAGGAAGACAAATTAAGGATGTGCATAGATCTTCCAAACCCTAAGTAAGAGGATCAAAAGGTAGCTTTATCCACTTCAAATTATAAAAGAAACGATAGCTATCATTGCTTTTGATACTGACAGAGATTTTGCCAGACTGAATTGGATGTGGTTAGCGCCAAGCTACTTTCAGTATACCTTTGAGCAGCTACAGGTTCTTGAGATTGTCATTTGGGATCTCACTTGCATAAGTATTTCAAGGAAAATTAGCAACTATGGATGACAGCTTGATGGCTAGTTAGCATAATCAATGACAGTGTAATATGGGGTGCCATCAAGCAGCAACTTTATGTATTTTTTTAAATAAATGCTTTTGTTTTCTGGCATAGAGAACTGATCCAGGTAGACTATGTTTTTTTCAGGTGAACCTAGTTAACACAATATGCCTGTACTAAGATTGCTGGCTAGACAGAGAGCTAAAGGTATGAAGCTTAACATGAGAAAACTGTCAACACTGTGTTAATTTATCTGAAATACATTGGTTAGGTTTTATCTGCATAAGGACTAAATTCAGATACTGACAGGTAAAAGCTGTCATATGCATACAAAAATCTTAATTATAAGTCATACCTAATGTATTTTCTAAGCATGGTAAAGTACCCACCCATCTTCATTCCCAGCTTGTCAAAAGTCACAGTTCCTCTCAGAGGGCATTACTGGAAAAGCTCACCAAGTATCTGACAAAACTTCCCGTGACGGAAAGGTTAGCTTGCTTTTTTTGTTGTATATTTTATTATTTTTTGTATACTATGATTTATTTTCTTTGCACCATGTTTTACTTGCATTCTGCTTTGAAATGCATATTAAAACTTGGTAAGAGATCACAGCTGTGTCTCACACAGAATTTTTCCACCCTCCCACCCTGTTGCTGTTGTGTTCTCAAACACAACTGTCTTTCTAGTTGCCCGACCCTTATGTTAATTTGACCATATATCTCATTCACTCTCCACTTTCAATGGCTATTGTGAGTAAGCACAAAATTATAATGTTGTGAAATCACTCCCCTTCAACTATTTAAATGTATTGGCCATCCCACTCTATTCCATAGAGCCAGAAAACAAAAGTGCCCCCCCCTTTCAATCTATCTAGTTCTTTTTAAAATTAGTGGCTCTCCAATTTGACAGCTGAAACTTTAGTTACCCCCTTTTTCATATCTAACTGCTTAGTGCACACTGCAGTGTTTATATTAACCCATTTCTCATCATACCTTTAAACATCTATTGCAAGACCACCAGTTATTACAGAGCCCACATTCTACCTCTCAGTAGTCATCTTGGGATTAGTGCTTCTGTTTTCTCCTGGAGAGAGAAGGAGTACAGTGCCATTTTTCCTGGAGACTGCTAATCACCAGAAAGCCTAATAACTGCTTCATGGGTGACAGCTTGGAATTTGTGCTTATATTCTGCTCCTGGTGAGAGAAGGAGCAGAGTGCATTGATTCCTGACTGTTTCTGGTTGGGCAACAATTGTCTGTGCTTAACATTCTTGATTGGTCTGGTGGCTATTCAAGACATCTACCAGGAAAAGGCTACAACTAGCCTACAGACTCTTGCATCATTTGGGACAATACTGTGGATCACCAAACAGGTGGTGGCCTGCTTCTCATCCTGGGATTGGTGCTAACGTTTTGCTTCTGGTGAGAGAAGAAGCAAAGGAGAATTGTATCCCAGCAGAGTGAAACTGTGGAGAGACCAGCATTAGTAGTAGCTAAGCACTAACCATTTAGGCAACTCCCCTCTTTTCATCATTCTTGACAAGCTAATTCTTTATTTTCATTAAGTACTGCTTGATTTGTTTCTAACTTTAGAATATCTGTCTAAATACGTCATCCTTAAATTTTCAGGGTCTGCGTATTAGTTTCCCCTCAAGTGTTTGGCTGTGCCCTGTACAGACTCAGACACCTTGAGTGGAATATTTCCTGTAAAAACAAGACTGAAATTTCTCCACTACCTAGTTGCACACAGGACAACTAGTTTGCAGTGACAAGCAGTGTGCCCAGACTGGCAAGCCAGCTACTCCTGACATTACGTTATATTTTCACTCCAGCTATCTAATCAATATAAAAGGATTAGTTGCCATGTATATGAACTTTACCACTATCTCCATTACCAGCTTGGTTGATATAGGCATCCTGAGACAATGTTGAAATTGCCTCATGTTTACTGACAACCAGTTAATTCTCAAACATATGATATGTGAGAGATGTATTTACACAATGTCACTGGAGGCAAAGCTCTCACATAAAAGTGCTTCTAATGTCAATAAGGTCATCAGTAGTACACACGCTGCACACATCATGCACAATTCAAAACAGACATACAGACCCACATATGCTGAGGAACTTAAATTTAACCTTCCTAAACCACAAAGACCTCCTAGATTAAGTACACATAACAAATACCCTCAGCAGCCCCAAATGCACTTTTTCAAAACAACACCCACATCAACACAGAGAGCCACATCTCATGGAGCCTCTACCTCTAAGCCCATAAGGCAAGCCATTACACAATCCAACATTCTGGTCATTAGAGACTTCATCATGAGACACACTGATGTCCCTCTCACCGGGCTGAGTAAGGAGAAAGTAATGGTCAGTTTATTATCAGGGGCTAGGATCTGCCACATTACGCATGCACTCAGGTCATTGGACCACAAATACCATTATGACTCTGTCATAGACCATGTGGGAGTAAATGATCTGAGATGTACCTCCCTAAACTATACGAAGAAAGACATCATGGAGTTCTCAGAGTATGTGTCTGAGGCTGGTACATGCCTAGCATTGAGCAGCATTTTACCTTCTTCAAGGATGATGCCACAATATGAACAAAAATGATTGACTTTAATAATTGGCTTAGTTTCTGGTGTCATCCTAAGGGGTGCAATATTTGTAAGCTTGGAAGGAAATGGTGAACAGACCACACTGCTTTGCCAGGGCTGGTCTGCACCTCTCCCCTATAGGCTTTTGAATATTAGCTAAAACATTGTCTTCCCCCATAGTGCCTTTTTTAGCCAATGCCAAAGTGGAAAGTACTTCAGACATAGCAAATCAAAACCAATAAAATCTAATGGTATTACTGCTCAATGCTAGGAGTCTAAACAAAAAACTCCACTCCCTAGAAACTCTTTTCACCCTAGAAAATGCTCACGTCTGTGCAGTCACTGAGACATGGGTTAAAGCTGCTGAGAGCATACAAACACTGCAAGTTTATAATGCCTTCTACAGATTTAGACCAGCTACTATGCAGACAGGGACTAAAGGTGGAGGTGTATCTATTACATCAAAAATAAATATACCTCAAGGCTGGTCAAACAGGACAATGCACTTGAGCTGCTCCATGTTCAAATTACCATAGGCAAAATCCGGTATCACTTCCTTGCCAGCTATAGGTCCCCCTCTATGACCCAGGAAATCCATACTATATATTTAAACTTATTAGAAACACTAACCATCCAACCTAATACCATATTCATGGGTGACTTTAATTACCCCACTATTAACTGGGAATCCTATATGACACCAAACGTACAGGCACATAGATTCCTGGATTTTGTAAACGCAAACTCCCTGAACCAGATAGTCAATACACCAACCAGGGGTGCAGCCATACTGGATCTGGTCCTCACTAATATGGGAGTGTGCTGCACATCCCCTACTGTAACATCTTCCCCGGTAAGGTCTGACCACAAAATCATCTCCTTTGAAGTAAAAATAAAAACTGGGCCCCCAGCTAAATCTGGAATATTCAGGAACTACTCTAAGGCTAACCTCCTGCTATTAAGTGATAACCTGGCAAAATGTCAAGGCCCCATAAATCCTGAGAACACTGCTCTCTATGCAGAACTGTTCACAGAAACCCTGTACAAGTATGTTAATAGCTGCATAGAGGCAGCTGTACCCATCAAGAAGAAGTACAGAACTAACTCAAAAAACAAGACAGCCTGGTGGAATCAATAGGCTGTATAACAGAAGGAAGAAAATCATGGCAAAAATTAGGAGGTGCAGCACCCAGTAGGATAAAAGCACTCTCATCAAACAACAAAAATCTCATTGGACAAATAAAGTCTACCAAAGCCAAATTTGAGGTGAATTTGGCCTACCAGGCCAAGGACAACCACAAGGCATTCTTTAGCTATGTTCGCAGCCTTAAAGGCAATACACAGTTGTGTGCAGAGCTCATTGTAATTGGAGCCACCTATACTGAGCCAGAAGATATAGCAAACCTACTGGCCAATAAATTCAGCTCCAGCTTTAGCCCTCTCTACCCCTTAGCCTTCCCTCAGGAAATACCATCAGATATAACTCCCCCTGCTATCACTAGGGAACAGGTCCATAATGCTCTCTCTAAGGGCACGAACACTGCATCAATGGGTCCAGAAAATATCCCAGGATGCCTTCTAAATTGCATGAAACATGACCTATCAGGGCCTCTGGAATTGCTATTTAATTATAGCCTCCAAACAGGCTTCATGCCCCATGAATGGAGAACACCAACAGTCATCCCTCTGCACAAAGGTGGGCCATCTACAGACCCTGGAAACTACAGGACCATAAGTCTCACTGGTCTTATATATAAAGTCATGGAAAGAATTATCATGGAAATGATCAATAGTGATATAGTAAACCTCCAGACACTGAACCCAACCCAGTTTAGGTTTGTCAAGGGCAGGCCATGCCTACTCAACCTAATGGATTTCTTTGAGAAGGTCACCAAAGCAATGGATGAGGGCAAAATGGTTCAGACTGCCTACCTTGACCTGGCCAAGGCATGTGATACAATACCTCACTCAGGCATTGTTGACAAACTCAAGAAGTTAGGTATATACCCATTTCTTACCTGGTAGATACCCAACTGGCTCACAGACAGGACCCAGGAAGTTGGAATTGGGGAGTCCACCTCTACAAAGAGGCCAGTCACAAGCGGAGTCCCTCAGGGATCAGTCCTTGGATCACTCCTTTTTGGCATTTACTTCAATGAAGTCAAGGCCAAGGTCAGTGGTTTCTGGCTGACTAAATTTGCAGATGATTGCAAATTAGCAGTTGTCAGTGAATCCCACACTGAAACAAATGTTTTCCACAAGGGGCTGACATAGACAAACAACTGGTGTCAGAACCATGGACTAAAACTAAATGCCAAGAAATACATAATAGTATCCTTTGGGAAGTCATCCACTTCAGGTAACTATCATATTGACAACACACCCCTTAGAGACACACCTAGGTAGTAATCTAGCCTTTGACCATCATGTGCATAAAGTAGTGAGGAAACCATTCTATGCTGATATCCTAAGCAGAACATTATCTGCAAGAATTTATTGAGGATTTGTTTCATAAGGCTCCGGAAGATTTGTGGATAGGTTCTAACGTATAAACAAAGCTATGGCATTTAAGTCCATGGAAGTCATTGTTCCACTGTATTCAGTATTCATCATGCTTATCATTGAGTACAATGCCCCATTTGGTATGTACCTAACCAGGCATATCCAACAATTGGAATGTCTACAGAGGTTCCTCACTAAAAGAATACAGGGCTTAAGTAAAATGTCCTATGCAGATCACCTCAAGGCTTTATCCCTGTATTCTGTCTCCTACAGGCGTTTGAAGGGAGATTTATGCCTGACATACAGGGCATTCTAAGACCCCACTCTGATGGACCTCTTGCATATCTGAAAAATAAACAGTATCAGAATTGCCCATTCTAAAGACTTAAACCTTACCTGCGATATAAATAGGACCTGTTGGAGAGACAGGTGTGTATCTCAGAGATTACCCCGTCTCTGGAAAAGGCTCCCCATCCATGTGAAGCAGAGTTCCTCCCTAACCCAATTCAAGTGCAACCTGGAGAAATGGATGGGGAACAGGAAATTCATCCCTGGCTTGGCACCTATGTCTCTAATAGACACAGACAACCTGTAAATGGTTCATCTCCTAGGCCCCAGCTTGTACATGTTTCTTCTCCCAATCTCCTGCTTACACTTATCAAGGGTATCTAACTTGTCATAGATTTGGGATGCATGGCTAGGCTTAAAAAACCCTTGTGGTCAGTAGCCTAGTAAACACCTATGAACCTATGAGAGCTACTGGGGGATGATGTAGCATTGTTTTTTTCTATTGGCCAAGCAAAAAGCTTTGAGATGCTGAAACATTTAGTTATTACAGCATCAATTTCTAAGTTTGATGATGCGACTGGGCTTATTATTCTGCAGGGGAATGCAGTTAACAAGGTTTAAGTGCATTGCTTTTATAACAGAGCAGACTAATAGCATATGGCTCCAGAGCACTGACAGATGCACAGATGTGCTGTGCACAGCCCAAAAAATAAATGACCTAGTTTTTGGTTGTCAAAATTCCATGAGCATATCCATGGTAAGGAATTATAGTAGAATCAGGCCATAAAGCTTTCTAAAGCATCTTTAAGAGATAATCACATGGACTTTTAGCACATTCTTAATTATATTTGCAGAAGTTTGATTTACATGTTTAGCTTAAGTTGATGTGTATAGCTGATATCCTAAGCAGAACATTATCTGCAAGAATTTATTGAGGATTTGTTTCATAAGGCTCCGGAAGATATGTGGATAGGTTCTAAATAACCAATGTGTGCTGAAAAGATACAGAAGTTAAAGGTGGTATTAGAGATGACATACAGCTTCAGTTACTGCATATTATTATAACAGGGTGGCCAGAGAATGTAAAATCATTGCATCTTCATATTTATTTATTGATTTTGCATTTGTTTACCTGGGAGGTCCGACTGGACAGAGCTGTCTGTTTTCAGCAGAGGCCTGGAGAGAAAATCTCCAGAACAATTGCTAACATACTATACATAAGTTATTTACATGAACATTGTGGTTTAGACATACAGTTATAAAATATAGCAGATAATAGCATATGATTGTATGAGATATTTACATAAGCAGAGTGGTTTAGACATACAATTAAAAGTATAGCAGGTAGTAACATATGATTGTTGTTCATACAGTATGTTTAGTAGAGATAATCTTGAAGACGTAGTGAAGATAAGACAAGAAAGGAGAAACTAAAAGGTATAGTCAGTTTCTCAAAGGAGGAGAATATAGACAAGTTCATATGAGGTTCATTGATATTTTAAGGGAAAGCTTTTCAACTTAGTCTAGTGGAGTTAGTGGGTATATATTATACCTTGCTTTCCCTACTATAATGAAGTGCCATATATTCAAGGATTGTTATTCAAAATGAATGGAGTTATCATTCCTACACAGCTGAGAGACAGCACACTTGGGCAAGAACAAGCAAAGAGAGAGCTTGTAATACTGTGCATTAGTACAATGTCTTCACAAATAGAGCATATAGTGCCAAACAGTGAGATCTGTTGCATGTTCAGAAATCAAAATAAAAAAATAATGCCTCATGAAATTCTGTCACTTCCTTGACAAAATGTAGGATATGACTTATGAGTGGATTATTATTAAAATTTCCTTGAAAAAGTGCACCTATGTAACACAGCATCTCACTATTGCGCTCAAATCAATTTTTACAAAGCAAGGAATTCCTAAAGACACAATATCAAATAATAGTCAATTTTTGAGCAAGGATTTACATAGATTTGAGAAACAATGAGAATTTAAGGACATCACTTGCAGTCCTAGATACTTTCAGGGCAATAGATAACTGGGATGTAGGGTACAGATGGAAATGAATATTTTTAAGAAATGTGATTATTCTAAATCTTACATCTGTTACATATATATTATTGAATAGCAAAAAATGCTGTTGCTACCAAGAGGAATGTTTTAGCTTAATTATTGGTAGGCCATTTTTTTTACTCCTAGTACCAGACGGTAAACAAATTACAAACAATTTGTTTTTACAAAAGGGGCTGTTAAAAAATGATCCAGGGAATTCAATGGAGTTTACGTGTCAGCACAATGTGCAACAGCGCTAATTGCATACTCAAGCTGCTCATCGTACTTACACATATACAAGCATGGTTTCGTGACCAGTAACAGTGCCGCCACTAGGAAACCGTGGAGAGCAGCATAAGCACAGAAACAAGTAGCATTTAAGTTTGTTTTTGAGCAAACCTGCACAACTAGATTGTGCAGGCAGCTACAATGACTACCAGGGTTGAAAATACTGCGGTAACAGAGGCATTAACACATTAAGGAAGAGTATATTGAGTGCAATATCAAACTACAACAATTATCTGCAGAATAAAGTAATGGGGGGCAAATGCAAATACAATGAAAAATACACTAGGCAGGGAGTGTGCTTATGAAAATGGACACAGACATGAATGACAGAAATGAAGCAAAAGGAAGAGGGCATGGTAAATAAGGCAATGTCCCCAATTCAACGACAAGCCAATAGCAAAACATTAAGCACATATGTAGATGGCACAGTATGTACTGCTGTTTACACCTCCTGTGCAAGTATATTTTATCATCGCACATGATAATAAATGTGATAGTCACACAAGGTTACATGTTAATGGAGATGAATGGCTGTGATACGAACATCATTGATATGCTCACTGGCGAGCACATTTAGCAAGGATGGTATATCCAATGGGAGTATGTGCATAGTGTGAAGAACTGCAAAATAACTTTTTTGAATATGTCTGACATGTCAGCATACCTCTCAGTCAATCATGGACATATAGCAATAAACTCCTGCACAAATATGGACAGAAACAAACACAATCAGGGACACTTTTAAAATATTAAAACCATTAATCTGTTAATTCTCCCTAATATCACAGAATATGTGAGTACAACTTATTATACATATTATGCAGGAACAGACGTGTACAACTCTAATGATTGTAAGTATTCTATAAGGGAAATTCACCAACCCTTCCCCAAAAAAGTTCACTTTTTGGAGGGGTTAAGAGGGACACTGTTAAGCCTGGAGTAGAAATCAGGGGTAATCTTGGCCAACTGAGAGGTTTGTGTGACACATAAGCCACATTCCACACCTGCAAGAATCAGACCCATGCATCAATGTTGTCACTGAGCTGTGTATTTACTTGGTGCACTGTCAAATCCTAATAGGTAAACATCACAAGGAATAGTTCTATTTGGCTGACAGGTTGTGTGGGAGCTCACTATGTGAAATGTGATGCACTTGACAAAAGCATGCCTGGCTGACAGGTTAACTTTGGATGAGCGAAACCGCATGTAACCTAAACCCAAATTGCCGAGATGACTATGCCAAAAGTTCACATATGCGAAACCTTAAAAGAATAAAAGACAATAAACAGAACACCAGTTCCCTCAATACCACTGACCAATTTCTAAACGTACCTCCACAAAATAAACAGAAACCATCTGACAACGTACATTGAACTTAACCTACACCGGAATCACAAACTCTGCTCTACTAACCCTTCCCACAAGTCTGCAAATCCATAAAGAAACATAACAAAAAACTACACTAAGTTCTGTTCCTGCACTACATTTTCTGTATAAAAAACAGACAACGCAAATCAGTATACACTGCAATACACAGACTCTAACTAATTCACAGCACAAATAAAAGTACAGTGCTAAATACCTAACTAGAATTGATTTCTAACATCATTTTAGTAGGGGGGCAAGCCCCCCTGCACCCCCCATGTGGGGGGCTCTGTCCCCCTCTTTGGAATTTAAATATACCAACTCCGAGATTGCACTATCTTAGGGAAATGGGAATTTTTACATGTACATAACTTATGCTGTGAAAAACTCTACGTCAATAACTGGTGTTTGGTTTCCTGTCTTTCGTTCTTTTAAGGTTTCGCATATGTGAACTTTTGGCATAGTCATCTCAGCAATTTGTGTTTCAGTTATATGAGCTTTTGCTCATTCAAAGTAGATCCCTGGCTGAGATATGTATCGGCCATATGGACAACAACACCTACAAACACCACACTATTATGAGTGGATTCCCTACAAATAGCTGTATGTTGCATACATCTGTCACATGTAATAGCAATAGATATTGAAGCATCTGCAATTGATGTGTGAGTTAAGAAATGATACATTATAATGAATGGTACATCAGTATGTGAGACTGATAGCAATGCATCAACTATGCTGTGTGCAGAGAAAGTACAGCAGTGCGAATTCTATTGTCAATGATCAAGGATGCTGTCACTTTGATACTGTACACACACCAAACAATGCATGCAGCACCCTCTATAAGTACATGTCAACACTCAGCACATGTGCCATGTGATCACTGTCCCCCTGACATTGACAGTGAAAATATTATACAGCCATGAAATCCTGATATACATTCATATGTGTTCATTCAAACTATCAAGTGGTAATACTTATGTGATGTAGTGGTACACCCATGACACATTACAGTAACACTACAGCTGTTATGCTACAACTGGACTTCAGGCTGTACATCACCTCCAAATAAAATGTTTGGTCTGAATGACATGAGACAGTGGAACTGTTAACACAGTCGTACAGCTCTATTTGTTTCACGTCATTATATCAGTTGTACATCATATACCTACATGTTTATCAGTGGAAATGTGGGGGAGAGGGCCCTGACACCATATGTGGACACATTACAACTCTGATGGATGCGGTTCATGCAGAACAGTTAATAACACAAATCCTGACAGTCACACAATGCTGCTGTGGAACACCTGTATAATCCTTGTGAATACAAACACAATAGTGCATACAATGAATTCCCCAAGGTTGCAGGTGAATCTCAACATGTCATACGTTTGTCTGTATAACAGCATTGCAACATGTGGATGAACCCAGGTATATGTGGCTGTGTAATGAGTATAAAGCAATATTGCTGTATGTCAGATAACATTTCCAGATGCTAGGTGTACACATGCACACCTGTGCCATACTGCATCTGTCACTGTGATGGTTGTATGACAACTGTGTGGAATGTTGGTATACTGCAGTACAAGGATGTATGCCTTTGTATGGCAACAATATACATAGCATCATCTGATGTCAACAGTCTTCAGGAGGCATATTACAACAGCTGTTATGGAAGGAACATGAAATGAAATGGCAGCAGCGACCATCAATATAGTAGCTCAAATCACAGATAGGAATACATTGATGTAGGGCTATAGTACTTCCACACTTCAACATAAAACATATGGAATGTTCAGGGAATCATAGGACATTACTAAGTCACCAGCCTGCCACTAGGAAACACTGTAAAGCAGCATGAGCACAGAAACAAGTAATATTTAAGTTTGCTTACTCCTGGGGGGAGGTTGGCATAATGGTTAAGGTATTTACCTTACAGACACAAGGTGCAGGGTTTGATTCTCAAATGGGGTAATTGGCTAGGCTTAAAATGGCCCACAAGGGCAGTTAGCCTAGTACTAAACTATGAACTATGAACCTATGAAGCTTATAAGCAAACCAGCTCAGCAAGATTGCGTGGACAGGCACAATGACTACCAGGGGTGTAAATACTGCAGTAACAGCAGTATTAACATAGTAAAGAAAAAGCTACAACAATTATTTGCAGAATGAAGTAATGGGGAGTTCGACAAGGTCAAATACAATAAACCATACCCTAGACAGGGAAAGTGTGCTGATGGAAATGGGCACAGACTTGAATGACAGGAATGAAGAAAAAAGAGGGCGTGGTAAATCTGGCAATGTCCCCAAGATAGGATATGTCAATGCATGTACAATTCAAAGACAAATCAGTAGAATAACATTAAGCACATATGTAGATAGCACAGTGCGTACTGCTGTTTACATCTCGTGAGCGAGTATGCTATATCATCACACATGACAGTGTATATGTGATGGTCACACAAGATTACATATCAATGGATATGAATGATTGTGATATAAACTTTACTGACATGCTCACTGGAGAGGACATTTAGCAAGGATGGTAAATCCAATGGGGCCATTGGCATAGTGTGAAGATCTGCAAAAGGAATTGCTTGAATATGACTGACATGTCAGCATACCTTTAAACCAATCAGGGACACATAGCAACAGACTCCTGGACAGATGTAGACAGAAACAGGCACAATCAGGGACACTATTAAAATATTATGACCATTAATCTCTGGCACAGACAGAGTATGTGAATGTAACTTATTATACATTTTCTGCAAGAACAGACATGTACAACTATAATGATTGTCAGTATTTTATAACGTGAATTCACCACCTCTACCCCAAAAACGACCATTTTTTGGAGGGGTTCAGAGGGACAGCATTAAATCTGGAGTTGAAATCAGGCGCATTCTTGGCCAGTTGACACATTTGCATGAAACATAAGCCACAATCCACACCTGCAAGAATCAAACCCATGTCATCAATGTTGTCACTGAGCTGTGCATTTACTGGGTGCAACACAGAAAGACTTATCACAGAAGCATCTAGTAAAACAGCTTGAAGGGAAGTCTGCACTGTCAAATACTAATGGGTATGCATCCCCAGGAATAGTTCTGTATGGCTAACAAGATGTGTGGGAGCTCACTGTGCCAAATGTGATACACTTGACTAAAGCATCCATGGCTGACACAAGTATCGGCCATATGGATAACAACACCTACAAACAACACACTGTTATGACTGGATTCCCTACAGATAGCTGTGTATGGCATGAATCTACCTCTAATAGCAATGGATATTGTCTGAAACATCTGCAACTGATGTCTGAATTAAGAAATGATCCATTATAATGAATGGTACAGCAGTATGTGAGACCAATGGCAATGCATCAACTATGCCTATGTGCACAGAAAGTACAGCAGTGCAAAGTCTAGTGTCAGTGAGGATGTTGTCACTTTGATACTGTACACACACCAAACAATACATGGAGCACCCTCTATAAGTACATATCAACACCCAGCACATGTGCCATGCGATCACTTTCCCTCTGACATTGACAGTCAAAATATTATACAGCCATGAAATCCTAACATACATCCATATGTGTTCAGGCAAGCTATCAAGTGGTAATTATTATGTGATGTAGTAGTACGTCCATGACACAGTACAGTCACACTACAGCTGTTATGCTACAACTGGATATCAAGCTGTACATCACCTCCAAATAAAATGTTAGGTCTGAATCACATGTGACACAGTGGAACTGTTAACACAGTCATTCCACTCTACCTGTTTCATGTCATTACATCAGCTGTACATCATATGCCTATATGTTTATCAGTGGAAATGTGTAGGTGAGGGCCCTGACACCGTATGTGGACACATTATAGCTGAAGTGGTTGTAGTTCATGCAGAACAGTTAATAACACAAATGCTGACAGTCACACAATGCAAAGACAACACCTGTATAATCCTTGTGAATACAAACAAAATAGTGCATACAATGAATCTCAGCATGTCAAATGTTTATCTGTATAACAGCATTACAACATGTGGATGAACCCAGGTGCATGTGCCATGTAATCAGTATGATATAATATTGCTATATGTCAGACATTTTCAGATGCTAGGTATACATATGCACACCTGTGCCATACTGCATCTGTCACTGTGATGGTTGTATGACAACCATGTAGAATGTTGGTATACTGCAGTACAAGGACGTATGTCTTAGTACGGCAACAATATATATAGCATCATCTGATGTCAGTCCTCAGGCGGCATATTACTACAGCTGTAATGGAAGCAACATGTAACCAAATGGCAGCAACAGCCATAAATACAGTTGCTCCAATCACAAATTGGAATACACTGTTGTAAGGATACAGTACATCCAAACCTCAACATAGCACATGTGGATGACAACAAAATTGACATGTGGAATGTTCAGAGAGTCATAGGACATTACTAGACCACATCAAATCCTAGCCATTATTATACCATTTTAAACTTAAATCCCTATAGCTAGGTGATGAAAGATAGTAAGGGCATATGCATTTCTGTGTATGTGTTTGATTTAATATAGATTGACTCTGTCCATATGTGATATGTGCACAACCCCATGACAAAATTAGCAATCACACATCCAGTAGTCTGGAGATGGCTTGCTGGGGGTCATGGATGGGCTCTACTAAATTATATATGTATGCATCGCAGTGTTCTGCAGAAAGGATGATATGTGGACAGAGGGAGACAGGAGATGTTGGATTCAGGGAATTATGTAAAAGATTCTCCTAAGTGGGAACCAAATGAAAAAAGATTCAAAACATCATATAATGACCACAAACACCAGATGATTGAGGTCAGATTTAGTCACCACACCTGTGTAGGTATAGAAGCTGTATTTCATACAATGTACAACTATCACCATCACAGATGTCTGGCTTTAACAGTGTCAGAGTGCACTTTACAGAAGATGATATCATCAACAGTTTATGCAGAGAAGAAGATGTTGGCAGGATTGTCTGACATAGCTGTGGACTCACATTGTGGTCTAAAAAATACCTCTAGACTGATAGATGAATGAACAAACAAACTCTAAAGTTTCCACTGTATGATTAGAACCCCTACCTATTTAGTTACACAAGCAATAGAACAAAGAACTTGATGCTAGCACCACCACACATGTCTGCCTTTAATACTGTCAGATTACACTTTATAGAGAGGATGACATCATCAGTGTATACTGAGAAGAAGATGCTGGCAGGAGTATCTGAAATAGCTTTGGACTCAACATCCTGGTGTAAATACTGTCTCCAGACTGATAGTTGAATGGATACACACATGTACTCTCAAGTTGGTTACTATGAGATTAGAACCTATATCTATCTATTTAGTTACAAAAGCTGCAGAACACAATACTTAATGCTAGCACCATCACACAAGGCTGTCTTTATCAGTGATAGAGTGCTATTTATAGAAGATAATATCATCAGCATATGCTGAGAAGAAGAGGTTAGCAGGAGTGTCTGACATAGCTATGGACTCACATCCTGATGTAAAACCTGCCTCTAGACTGATAGTTGAATGACGCATGCACACGCACACACAAGCTACAGATACACACTCTCTCCAGTTGACCTCTGTGAGATTAGAACCCCTACCTATCTAGTTACACAAGCTTCAGAACACAGTACTTAATACTAGCACCACCACATAAGTCTGTCTTTAATAGTGTGAGACTGCACTTTATAGAGGATGACATTGTCACAAAAAGGAAATATTGTCAGCCTAGCTATCTGGAATTTTGTAAATAATTACATGTAATTTGTGAATATTAATATGATTTATATAGAAGTGACAGAGGGAGATACTGCCAGCACAGCTGTCTGGAATTTCTTAAATAATCATATGTCATTTGTGAATGTCAGCATGATTCATATGCTTGTCTTACAAATGTATAAGAACTGTATGTTATGTGTATATTAAACTGCTGGTACAGAAATGTGTGTTGAACAGGGTTTGTAAGGTACTGAGCTTAAAAGCTGTATCCACAGTGTACCCTACTGGAAAAGAACATAATGTATATAAACTATTGTATCTATGTAAAAGTATATGTTTTAACAGTGGGAACTAGAACATAGAGGGTAACTTGCAAAACTTCAAGAAAATAGCTAAAATTAAAGTGTTTTATGATTGTGCTATAAAAGTTAGTTTCAATGCAGCAAGGAGATAGGATGTCTGGAACTAGGGAGCCTTCTGCATTATATTGCATTTTATTGTTTTATGTCTTCTAGCAGCTGGAAAACTCTGAAGGCTATATATTTTTACAGGGAGATGATAGATGCTGCATCAGTGGGGGTTGCAAGCCTGAGAACGGAATTCAGGTGACAAAAAGTGATGTCATGCTACAAGTATCACAGCAGCGATATTTGAGATATTAATTTAAGAACTATCGGGGGGGGGGCATTTTGTATTTTGTCTTTGACCTGGAAATATCCACTCACCACCTCTGCACTTGCCTTGCTGTAAGTAAGTTAACTAGCGTACAGTAATTTCTCTTAGATTCAGATAGGAATATAGTAAAGTATAGCTTAGATGTTTTCTATGTTGATTTGAGACTACCCTGCAATGTTGTTTTAAATAGTTCCTGTGATTTTGAACTCTGATGTAACTAATTACTTACTGAGTATGGTCTTGTTCTTTTATTATTTATTATTAAATATATTTAAACCTATCATTGTGGCTAATATCTGTGAGACATATTTAAGCTCCAAGAGTACTTGCATATCTATTTTGTGATACTGTGGGCCACTTGTAATAGCCTTGTCTCTTGGTCAAACAGTGACATTACACAGTAGGATTGAAAACCCTTTGTTAAGGGCCTTAAAGTAGCTGATAAAGGGTTCTGGTGGCAGTGATAACTACCTTATAGTCTGGGCAGAAGTGGACCACAGCTAGTAAACCTGTGCCAGCCTTCCCCATGTGTGTATGTGTATGTGTGTGTGTAAAACAAATCTCCAAGGGTGTGTGTGTCAGTTACTTGAGCAGGGAAATGAAGCACTGATTGGACAGAGAGAGTTTTGGAGGACTTGGCTTGGAATCCTGGCTAAGGCCTGAGCTCTATAGCTGTGCCAGTGAGGAGTCTTATTGGAGATCTGGAGAAAGGGGGAGAAACCAGCTCCAGACTGACTGTGATCTCTGTGTGCTCTTAAGGAAATTGCATTTTACTGTGTGTGTACTTGCCATCCTCCCGGTGTGTATGTTCCCCACTGTTGCCAGTGGTGAGGTTTGAGGCTCCTTTATTACTAGGCCAGTGCAGGGGCATCACAAACATCATCAGTGTATGCTGACAAGAGGATGTTAGGTGGTCTGTTTGAAATTGTTGTGGAGTAATATAGCAGCATCTTCTGAATGCTCTTGAGTGATGGTGGCAGGACCTGGACTCCTGCTCCTCTGACTTTACATACACGACTGCATACACACACAGATACACACGCACACACATGCACACACTCTCTCTCACACACACACACACACACACACACACACACACACACACACACACACACACACACACACACACACACACACACACACACACACACACACACACAGTAACATACGCACAAGTTGACTGCTATGAGATCAGAATCCCTACCTATCTAATTACACTAGCTAGAGAACAAAATACTTAACGCTCTTGCCACCACAGAAGTCTGATTTTAACAGTGGCAGAGTGTACTTTATAGTGGATAACATCATCAGTGTTTGCTGAGAAGAGGATGTTGGGAGGGCTGTATAAAATTGCTGAGGAGTCATGTAGCAGTGTAAAAGTATCTTCTGAGTGTTACTTGAGTGAGGGTGGCAGGACCTGGATTCATGCTGTTCTAATTACACACACACACACACACACACACACACACACACACACACACACACACACACACACACACACACACACACACACACACACACACACACGTTGAATGCTGTGAGATCAGAACTCCTACCTATCTAATTACACAAAGCTAGAGAACACAGTACTTAATGCGCACACAATCACAGAAATCTGATTTTAACATTGTTAGAGTGCACTTTATAGAGGATGACATCATCACAGTGTCACAGGTAACATATACTGTTATGAGATTTGTTTGCAAAGCCAGGCCTTGTGATATGACTGTATGAGCACAATTTGAAAAAGTACATATAAATACCTCTTGGCAACTGAGGTGAAATAAGCTGCCTTGAATGCTTATTGCAGAAGTGAGACAGACGTACCTTTTTCTCAGGATGCTGTGTAGATGATACACGCACACAAACACACACTTTAGAAACACTAGTAGTGTAGTGATGGAGTTATATGTCTTCATATTCAGATGAAGGTATGTCAGCATAGATAGAAGTTACTGGCAATCTTAGTGGGATATGATCATGGATGACCAATGTCCAGTGTCACTATAAACCCATACCAAAGTTAACAATGCAATTAAGCTCTCTAATTCTGGAGTCTGTTTGACAATGGCCCAAGTCGTGATATATCATTTGCAAGTGCATTGCTGCAGGGCACACATGAATATCAGAAAGTATGTGTTCAGTGAGGCATGTGTCAATGCCCTTTTCTTGTGTTTATGAATTAATTTCCATGTAGTGGAGAATTACAGCACAGTAACCAGAATTAGATGCACTTAACACTGCTTCATATAGCGCATCACCGAGAAGCTGATTTGCATAGATGATGGCAAAGTATTAGCACACTCGTGGTTTGAATTTTAGGAATTCAAATTGGACATGTGATGTAGCAGTGTCCCCTGTTGCTCATTACCAAACTTTTCACAAATAGGAACATACAATAACTGACCTCATTGGGATAAACTGCAAAATCCATCTGTTTGTTGATAATGTTTCATGTGTCAGGCTTGCAACATGTTATCAGAGCAATTGCTGGCAGATACTATGATGTGCATGCTGCATTCTTTCTTTGAAAGATTGGGTTAAAAGTTTTATTACATAAATAACTGTTTGCCATGCCTTCACCATTTGCTTGACATTAAGCGCTGAGAAATGCAGGACTCTGCTGAACTTTAATTTGGTTCACCTTCCTTTGTGCAAACAGGCGCAGCAGTGATGCATGGCCATCAGCACTCTGGATAATACTGAGTGTGGAAAATACATCTGCTGCTTAGTTTTCTCTGTGACACTGGGTGTAAGGGCAGTGAGCTCCTGGTCAGAGCACAGGTGAGCCAGCATTCAAATCCAGACGATCCCTCTTGTTTTTTACAAATGGTATTTGGATGTCATTAGCTAAGTAAATGTGATCAGAACTGCAAATGTGATTATCAATTACTACAGTAAAGTATGTGTCTTACCCAAATTGTATCAGTAATGCCTACCTCAATACACTTCTACAACTAGTAGCAACTAGTTGCTGTTTTGCAAGCCTCACTGCAAATCACAAGTTAATTGTGTGTACAGCTTGTTACAAATGACAAGGGGTGCTACATCTTTTAAAATGATAACTATGGCTGAGCATAGATGCTAACTATTTGTGTAGGGCTGGATAACCCAAAAAGTGAGTGCAGTATGCTTCTTCACAGTAAGGGCAGTTTCCACATCATATTAGATGAACATTTAATCCATTTAACAATTGGCTTAGTTTCTGATGTCATTCCAGGGGGATCCAGTACCTGACAGCCTGGGAAGATATGATAGACAGACCATGATGCTTTGCCAGAGATGGCCTGCATCTGTCTCACCTGAGCTTCAGGCTTCTGGCAAAGGCTCTTGTCTCCCCTATAGTGCCTTTTTTAGGAAAAGTGATGAGGTTAAAACTACCAACATAAACATTTCAACAAAACACAAATTAAAGGTCATGCTGCTAAACGCTAGGAGTCTAAACATGAAACTTCACTCATTGCAAGCATTCCTAACCCTGAAAAATGCTGGCATCTGTGCAGTCACAGAAACTTGGTTCAAAGGTGCAGAGAGCACCCCAGCCTTACCTGGTTACTAATCCTATCATACATTCAGACCTCAAACTGTGGACAGTAAAGCCAAAGGAGGTGGAGCTCATACACACCTCCAGGCTGTTCAAACAGTATGATGCACAGGAGACATTCCAGGTGCAGTTAACCATTGACAAGACCCCTATTCAAATCATAGCTAGCTACTGGCCCCCAAATCTGACTCAAGATGCCCAATCCGCCCATTTGAACCTGTTCGAATCTATCAAGATTCAACCCTTTACCCTGATCCTGGGTGACTTTAACTTCCCAAACATAGATCGAAAGAACTACTCATGCCAGAACACAAATGCCCAGAGATTCCTTGATTTTGTCATTGCAAATGTCTTGGAACAGCTAGTCGATACCTCCACAAAGGGTGATAATATACTGGACTTGGTATTAGCCAACATGAGTAACCACTGCAACATCCCTATAGTATCATCCTCCCTGGTATGATCCTACCACAAAGCGGTCACTTTTGAAGTCACCATCTCCCCCCACCCCCCTCTAGCTAGGATCAGACATAAAAACTTCTGCAAAGCTGATTACAGACACATAAGGGATTGAATAAACAGCTTCACAGCCCCCTCCTCCTCCTCTGTAGGAACTGGCACCAATATCCAAAACTATACAAAAGCACTATAAGAGCATTTATATAGATGCATGGAATCAGGAATACCCAACAGGCTAAATCAACCTCCGCAATGAAGAGTAAACCTGTCTGGTGGACATCTGCAATAAATAAACTCTATAACAAAAGGAAAAAATTGCTGTCCAAGACCAAGAGGGAGCAGGTGCCCAATTGGAAGCAATGTCTCCTTAGCCTGAACAAGCAAATAAGAGCACTTGTCAAATCCTCCAAAGCAAACTTTGAGTCTAAATTGGCCATATCTAGTAGATCTTCACATATGTCCGCAACCTCAAAGGAAGCACGCAGATCTGTTCAGAACTGGTGGTCAAGGACGTCACATATACAAATGTTGTAGATATAGCAAACTTGCTAGCTGACAGATTCAGTGAAAACTTTACCCCTCTGTCCTCCCCAACAGTAAATCAGGACATCCCCAGTACCTGCCTCCTTCCCCTTATATCTGGGAACAGGTCATCACTGCTCTCTCAAAGGCAAAAAATACAGCCTCCATGGGACCCGATAACATCCCAGGCTGCATCCTACATGAACTCAGGCAGGAACTTGCAGCACCATTAGGCACCATATTCAACCAAAGCCTGAGTACTACCTTCATGCCAGCTGAGTGGAGGACAGCTATTGTTATCCCTTTACACAAAGGTGGAGCGTCCACCGATCCAGGAAATTATAGACCCATCAGCTGAACTAGCCTGATCTGCAAGGCCATGGAACGGATCATCATGGACCTCATTAACAAGGATATTGGCAACCTCCAAACACTTGATCCCACACAGTCTGACTTTGTCAAGGGGAGGTCATGTCTTCTGAATTTGGTCGACTTCTTTGAGACAGTTACCAGTACCTGAGACACTAATCAAATTCAGCTTGTCTGGAATTTAGTCAGAAGTTCATCTCTGTATTCTACTAAGCTAGGCTATGTTGCTATTTCTCCAGGTTGATCTGTGCCTATGTGCAAATTTAAGTGAATTTGCTATATTTCTACTCAGTACGGGTAAGGATATTATCAAAACCTATGCTGTATTCGTCTTATGAAATGAATGTTGTTCTGCTCTTGAAACTTATGTTGAACACTCTTCATAAAAATTCACTATTTTTAAATGTGAACAATGAAATAAATAGTATAAATGGAAATACAGATGTTTATGAAAATCTTGATTAAAATATGAGGAATGAAAAGTGATATTGATTAATCAAAGTGTAGATTATGGTCTATGGGCATGGGGACTGCTGGATGGATGAATGAATAAGGCACTAAATTATATTATAATCAAGCTGATGGCAAAAGTAATAGTATTGTTTCCTGATTCACAGAGGCAGAAGGCGGTTGTTTGAGTGACTTTATAAATGGGCATTTATAATACTTAGTGCCTTGTCGTTCATGATTTATTGAATAGTTCTTAGTCCTTAGCTTGGACAGGTAATATAAGCCTTTTCTTCTCAGATGAAGTAAGTGGATACCTTGAAAGCTTATACCGGTTATGCATATATATATATATATATATATATATATATATATATATATATATATATATATATATATACACATACATATTGAACCTTCTTAAATCCTGTTGGATGTACTAATGGGTAGTTGTAGGGATTTTGTTGCCAAAGCAGGAATCAGGTAAAGACCAGTAGGTGAAGTTGAAGTGTACAGAACTGAATAAGAAAAGTGATGATGAACAGAATGGATGTAGATCTCTAAATGATGACTGCAAAATAGAGCAGAGTTGTAAATTGGTAAAGACAAAGAAAATTTAATTTTCAAAGTGATTGAAACGTATGCATATGGTTAGTAGCAAAACATAAAGTTGGTTAGGATGGGAGGTATGACTTGCGCTGAGGTTGGTTTGCTAACAGAGGGCTTTAAAGAGTAAAGTGTAAATAAGACTGCAGGTAAAGGTACAACATTTGAAATAATACTTATTATGAAAGACAGTGTTAAAGGAGAAAAGTGAAGATAATATTGGAATGCAAGTGTTAAGTAATCATTGCACAAGTAAGGGGATTTGAAAAATCATGTATATCCAGCTTACATCCCTTAATGATAATAATGTAAAATCAGATTCAGTAAGGTTATAGTTACGATTTTTTGATCTGATATTTGGTGTAAAGTAAACTCTTTGAAAAGTCTGGAGAAGATGTTTAAAACAAAACACACCATTATATGTAAGATGAATGCTGTTATGATGATATTGTCATGAAAACTAAAGAACTTCTGGCAATATTAATATCATTCAAGTAAAAACTCAGGTATACATGTTATATTTGGTATAACAGCAAGAACAAAATCTGTTTGTTACAAAACTTGACTGCATATTTATGGTGGAAAAAAAAACATTTTAGACCTTGGCCATTATTATGAAGAGTGAAATATTTTGATAGTGTGAAGATAGTATAATTTTCTGTAAGGCACAGTGTTCTGCCAAAAGTTCAAAAAGTCTTATAAACTTCCAATAATAATTTGAACCTTTTATTTAGCATATTTGCTATTCCTTCTTTGCGTGTAACCTATCTTACCTGGTGGTGGCTGTTCTTACCATCAGTCTAGACTTTAATAAGTTGTACGATCACAGGGAAAAAAATCATCGATGTTTGCAAGCTAGGGGTGGGTATACTTTATTTGAGTTATATCTTGCATATCAGTAGTGGTGGAGGAAGTGAATGTGACAAATTGGCATCAACTTATAAAGTGGTTTGGGATTTTTTTCTGAAATGCCCTACTCCCACAGGTGTACTACATAATCAAGTTTGCAGTGAATGCAATGTCAGTCCCATTGTGCCTCTCTGCATTTATAAATTGCAGCCATGTGCTATTTTCTGTCAGAGTCAAGTGAATTGTAAAGAATAATCACTAGTCAGTTTGATGTCTGTCTGCCTCAGTCTCAGTAATCCCCATGGCTTTCTCCTGTGTGTATTGTGTGTCTGTAGTCTTGTCTATGTCTGTCCCATGGGTGTCTTGTGTGCCTCTGCAGTGTGACTGTTCTGTATGTCAGTAGCTGATGGTCTTGTTTGATGGGGTCAGTTTATCAAAAGCTTGTGTATTTCAGTCTTGCTGTAGTGCTGTCATCGTCTTGTCTTTGGAAATCTGTCTGGGTGTCTCAGTTCTGTCCTGTGGTAGTGCTGCAGCCATCTTGTGGGAGTCACTGTTCATTCTCTCTGTAGTTTTGTCCTGGTCTTGTGTGTCTCTGTCCTGTGTGAGTGAGTCTGTGTGTCTGTTCAGTCTTGCTAAACTGCTGTCTTTATCTTGTATTGGTGTCTGTCCTGTATGTGGGAGTCTGTGTGGGTGTTAATGTTCAGTCTTGCTGTAGTGCTGACTTCATAAGTGGGTGTCTATATCCTGTGTGTGTGTATCTGTCTGGTTTGTGTGTCTCTGTCCTGTGTGAGGGAGTCTTTGTTCAGTCTTGCTGTTGTGTTGTCTTTGTCTTGTGTGTCTATGTCCGGTGTGTGGGAGTCAGTGTGGGTGTCTTTGTGTACCTCTGTGGGACTGGCTACCTTGATGTGATACAGAGGCATGTCATAATGTAACAACATTGCTACTAAATGCCAGTCAGTGTGTGCATGTACCTCTGTGAGTGGCTACATTGCTGTGGTACAGGGCTTGTCATAATGTAACATTGATACTAAATGCCAGTCAGTGTGTACCTTGGCACTTCAAGACTTTTTAATGGTTTGAATGTAATAACTCTTTCCAGTGATCATTAAATGGTGCTGAATAAGCTTGACAAGGAAGGGAGCATGATGGCAACTTGGTCATACTTTGTATTCTTCTGGATAGGGCCCCCAACATGAAACTTGCTGGGGGGCCCCCCAAAATGCTAGCACCAGCACAAACCATGGTCATTACAGATATACAGCTTAAATAGTGACTTCTGCTATATTTCAGTTAAGCCTGTTTGTGTGTGACATTAAAAGGTCCTGGTTTATGTATTCTGAGGTGAGATGCAGGACTACTGTATGACAATATACTAGAAATGGATACAATTGCATGACTTTAGTAATAGAGTTTGGAGCTATGATACTTCACAATACATTCTGTTTTACAGTTATACTTGGGTTATGGGAGGGGTGTAGATGATTGTTAGTGAACTATTCTGCCCATCAGATATATGCAACTGCATTTTTTATTACATAATCATCACTGTCATGCTAAACCAGTTACACACAAACTACATATGATACCTACAAAAGTACTTGTATGCGAGCAGTAATGATACCTGTTATACATAGCTATTGCTACATAGTATTACCTTTATAATCAACGTTGTGTGAAAAATTACAGTCAGATTCCTTTACTAAAAAGTGGAGTGTGCTGGATTTGAACCCTGGCTGACCTGTGTTCTGACCATGAAATCACTACATGTACACCTTGTGCCTAGGCAGCAGGTATATTTTTTATACTCAGTACTGTCCAGTATGCTGTCAGCATGGCATCGCCACTGAGCCTGTTTGTTGGAAGGAAGGCAAACCAAATCAGATTTTTCGCCTTTTTCCTTAAGTAGTGAACCATGTTTACACACAGGTAGGCAGCGTGTATAAGTAAAAGACAATAACAAACATATATTACTTGTGTAAATACTCATTATGACCCTTCCTCAGTAAAAACAAATACAGTGGAACTTCAACCCTGCCTTACCTGTGTTCCTTCTTTTTTAGCTAAATGTATTTACACCTTGTGCCACAGCGACAATTGGGTAACAGGTGTAATTTCTGCAGCCATTACCATCCATGTTGCTGACCTTCACGCAATGTCACTAAGCTTGTATGCACTTTGGAAGGTGACTGAAATTACATTTTCAGTTTTAAGCAGCTAATCATGTTTGCACTATGCAGCATGCCGTGCACATGGAAAAAGAAAAAGGATTAAAAAAAAAAAAAGGGGAAAACAAAGGTTAAACAGTTACACAGCTCTGTATCTGAACCTTTAGACTACTGCACTTACAGAATGCAGTTGTAGTGGTTTATGTCTCTTTCCCACAGACACAGCTTTGCAATAGCAAACATATAATGTGCATACAAGCAATTAACATTTCATACCCAGTAATAAACAGTTAATACAGCTGGACATTCTCAACTGATTGTAAATGTGTACATAACATATTTAGTGGAATGAATGATCACACATTATTTAGGAATATGCTTGCAAAACTACAGCTCTGTCTTCTCTTTGTATTCTGGAAATCATTCCCTTATCTCTGCTTTACTATTACACATGCAGTCTCTAGTGCATATTCTCAAAGTGTGATATAAATACATGGCAGTCAACAAACGTTTTCAGCAAAGGTATGAAGCTATTATACCAAGGGAATACATAGTTAGTTACACATTTTGTAAGTGTATCCTCACTGATTCATTCAGTGAAGGGTGTCTGTGCATTACTGTGTTTTGCTTCAGTCAAATTAATCATTCACAGTTGCAAGCCATTAGCACCTAACAATGTTTCAGAGGCTACACTATGTTTACATTTGCTGCACAAAGTCAAATATTTGCTATTCAGCAGTTCTAAGGAGTTCACACCTCATTTACATCTTTAGAATGCTCAGAGGGCTGAATCCACACTGAAAGGTAACCATGTAGCTAGGGAACTGGAAGGGGAGTTTATTGCTCCACTTGTGGGAATGTAGGGACAAGTACACTTTTGGACTGCTTTTTCTATTTCAGTTGCATGGACTGTGTTATTTGGTAAACTACGTAAGTGTATATTACAATGTCAGTCATGCCAGATATTGATGGCTTTGTTAGACGTTACACACATTTTACTTAGCAACATTTACATGTACCACTTAAGCAGGGATCTGCCATTCATTCATATTCTTACACATGTATTTTTCTATTAGAGTTTCCACACTTACCTTGATAGTCCTGCAGTTACAACTGTTGTCATTTGGGGCTGACTCTGCCTGATGCTAGCAGTACATAGCCATTACATGGGGAAGTAAGGGCTATGAGCATTGCCTGGCATTAAGCTTACTGTATGTATGTGCATAGGATGACAGGTTTACCACTTTGGTGGTTATCATGTGCACCTCTTGGCCAGGGCAAGGGCATATTCTGCATGCCTAAGTATACCTACACCCACAGCAGTTAGGGGTTCCTCCTCTGACTCCCCACATACATATAGATGTAGTGACATTGCCAGTGGTGGTGGAACATTTGCCCCTAGCCCTTGGTGTTCCTGCTGCAGCTGTTTTTTGCAAGATGATATTGTGTAGGATAGCACAGACTATGATTATTTTGGCACAAGTACTGGGATCATGCTGCAGAGTGCCCCATATGTATCTAGGCACCAAAAGTGTGACTTCAACAGCCTAAATACATGCTGTATTATCTTTCTTATTTGAGTGTGTGCCTCATTATAGCATTTCTCCATGGATGTGTGTGTGTATTTATAATGGGTGTCATCAGCCATGGTTCAAGTGCATACCCAGCATCTCCCAGTAAATGCCCATATGGAACAGCACCTCTGGAAAATGTCTGCTAGAGCTGTGAGGTGTGCCATATATGAGAGTTGTTGTAACTGCCAGGGTTGAAAACACACACATTCAAGTTAATTCCCTTAGCATTACACATGACCTGGCAGTTAATGGAGTGGAACTCTTTTCTGTTGATGCAGACCCTTCCCTTTTCCATGGGTGGTGCTTGATCTCAATGTGCAAGCAGTCTATGGTACCCAAGATTTCAGGAAAATGTGCTATGGGGTAGAACTCCTGAATAGTTCTAGATCTGAGCTCAGAGGTATGGGGAGAGGAATGTATATAGTCATTGGCATGTTGCAGTGTAGCATTCAGGAATTGGTGTAGGATCCTGGATGTTGATACCTGTGACACCCCCAGCATGTCCCCTGTGGGACATTGAAAGGTTTTTGTAGCTACTGCTCTGAGTGCTACACATACCTTGGTTTCCACAGGTATTGGTTCCCCTTGGTTTGTCCTTGCTCTCAGGTAAGGACAACGGACGTTGCAGTGTTCCTGGAGTGTATTTCTATCCACCCTGTAGTGCTCAACTGTTTCCACTTCATGCAGATCATAAAAAGTTAAATAGGGTCTAATTACTCTTTTCCTCCTTACCCAAGGTCTATTATCAGCAACAGCAGTGTAGACTATACTGCTATATATAACTACACTCTCTCTCTCTCTCTCTATATATATATATATATATATATATATATATATATATATATATATTATGCATATATATTATATATATATCTATATGTATATATATATACATATATATATATATATATATATGTATTCACACACACTATATATATAACTCACTATATACATATATATAACTATAGTATAATGGATCTCGTACTATTGAATGAAAGTTCAATAGTCCGAATCCACATCTATCAAACACACTTTATTGAACAAGCTTTTAACCGAAAAAGTGCTTTCGCTAAAGTCCCTAACATAAAAAAAAAAAAAAAACACATAAGTAACATTTACGCAGGGGGGCAAGCCCCCCACACCCCCCTACTTTTATATTCTCACTCCGAGATCGCACTACAGTGGGGAAAAGGGAATATTCCCTTATCTCCACTGTACGCCGATCGCAGCAACAGCCATTCCCTACTGATTTCCCCTATTTTTAATCATACTTTCGCGAAAGTGCTTTATCAGTGAAAAGCACTTTCGCAAATGTATGATCGGCAGTTTCACTTTCGGTGAGATTGCCGTTCATGCATAAGTATGGATCCCAGTATAATATAGCCTGTTGCACATACACATGCAGAAGAGCAGCAGCAACCCTTAACATTCTTTCCCTCCAGTGTAATTTTAACGCCTGTATTCCAGTACATTTTGAAGTACAAGGCAGAAGGCTAAGTCTACATGATTACTTTAATGCTTGTTGAATAGCTCCACCATCTTGAATGGGTTGATTAGTATACAGTTAAGCTGCTTATTCAATGATTAGCATGCCACAATGTTTACTGTTTTTGCACAGCTCTACACATCATGTAGAGCTGCTCACTGAATACAAATTGGCAAGCTATCATGTGTGTGTTGTGGTGCTGTTAAATAAAAACAAATGATAACAACACAGGAGGCTCAGATGCAAAAGTTTACTAGTGTACACCAGGAGGCAAAAAACCATACAAGTACAGAGTTTTGTCTGACATGATGCAGGAAATATACAATTTTATATAGTCTTACATTCAAGCTGTGCCCACCTTACTGATGTGGTTAGTCACAGGGCACCTACATCACTATGGTCTACAATATTCTATTCATAAGAAAAAGCTGATGTTATACATTTTAAAAGTTTTCCCATGGGAATAATACAGCCTTGCAAACCACCTGGTTCGTTATAATGTCTTTCTGTAAATGTTACTCTTCCAAGGTCTCAGGCTTGCTTGAATACAATAGTTGGTTCAATCTTCTTGCAACTTTACTTTAGCAGCTGTGTCTTATCTCTGATACATTCACAAGGTCAATTATCTCAGAGGAAGGAATAAGAATATTCAATGCTTTATACATTTAATTTTCCTGACCCAGCAGATAATCATTAGTGAAAAACATAAGCTTGCTGAGCTGGCTACTGCCAGGGTCAGAGTTCAAATACACTGCAGCTCCAAAGCTTCAAGCAATTGCATGTAAAATCATTCTTATTGCCATATTGTAAATAGAATAAAATGCATTATATACTATTTGCTTTTAAGCTAGCACTTTATACATGTTCAAATACATATTTTTTAACATTTTCCTCCCTTTTAATACTTTTTATTCTATTCAGAAACATAAACAATGTTATATCGTCTCCTAGCCTTTTCCTTTAAGGACTTTTAACTAGGCAAGTCATTTAGTTTATATTTCGGAACAAGTTTCGTCTGGAATCAATAGTTCCAATTCAATGTCTTGGTACAAAGTTTCAGTTACAGATATATCAACAAAATCTTTGACTAATTTTTTTATACAGGGGATCCCACAACAGACACATGCTCCTAATAGGAGCAGACCAACACAAATAGCAATCAAAATATTTATTAGGATAGAACCCCACCCACCAAACAGACTCTGGAAAAAGTTCGTCAGTGGGTTTGGGCCTGGTTCAGTCATGGCCGATACCTGCTGTATTACCTCTAGGTGATCATTAATCTCGTGTCGATTGTCTGGTATATACGCACAGCATTTTTCTTTGATAAGTGCACAAGTACCACCTCTCGCCGCTAGGGTGAAGTCAAGAGTCATTCGATTTTGTAGCACAACAGTTCTCATTGCATTCAGTTCGTCAGTCACTAGTTCGAGAGCAGAAAAAGTTGCGTTACTCATTACTTCGAGAAGCTTCAACAGTTTTCTCAACTCCCAGATCGATTTGACTGCTCCATATGCTGGAAATATTCCAGCCCAGAATATAACACTGTTACTCAAGTCCATATGAGTCAATTTTTCTTTATCTTTCACAGAATGATGGTTTTTTCAACCAGCTTCGATTTTTCCCATTGGATTTACAGGTTTTCCGATAGGATCTTCAGGTTTTCGGGCTACATCTCTTACATTTCGTATCTTACCTAGAGGTAATTCTGCAGTATGCCTTATAGCTGGAACCAGATAACCCAAAAAACAACTGCCGGACCAATTCTCAGGTAGCCATTTGTATGCTTTTTTCCACAAATAAAATAACAGTTTTCTACTTTGGTACTGATGTGGGTTAGTTCTGAATGAAACATTTTTTTGTCTATAACAGACAATTGTTTATGCAAGACAGGATTTTTCTGCACTTCACTTAATATTGTTTTCATTAAGCTCAAATATGAATCATAATTTGCGTTACAAATAGTGCTTTTATCTTTAGTTTTAATATAGCATTTATAAGATACAGTTATGTTACAGTTACTCCAACCCACTTGGAGTGTATCATTTTTATAGAAACATACAATTCCCCTCTGTGTAATAGGCAAATACAATGCAATTTTGTCCTGTGATCTTACAGAACCTGTATCGAAAAGTAAATTTTTCCAAGTCTCATTTATCCCCAAGGGGACAGCGGACATCAACAGTCCTCCATATGCTGTTGGTATGGCAGTACAAACCCAGCAATTTGAAATGTTCATAGTCTCTACATATACACGCTTTATAGCTAGGTATGTGTTAAAGTTTGGATGCCAGTCTATAGACAGTTCATCACGTTTCTCCACTTTCACTTGTGTGGTTATATGTAGGAAGAACCACAACAAAAGGAAAGTCATCACAATCATAGTCAATAAATGCATAGTTAGCAAGATGATTAAACAATATCTTCGGGGTTGATCTGTATTTTTACTTATTTCGCTCTTGGCCATCCTGCCTTTGTTGTGTGTCAGTCACAAAATGTTTATTAAGCTGAAAATTCTTTACCGGTTTACAGTGCGTCAGGTGGACCCAGGACGACCTCTCAGCAACTTTGACTGCAGTAGGCGTTGCCAACAGTACCTGGTACGGTCCTTCCCACTTTGGACTCGCCCAATTCTTCCTCTTCGTGACCTTTAACCAAACCCAGGACCCTGGGGTCAGCACTGCTTCCAATGGTCTGGTCTGTCTTTTATCTGAAAAAGAGTTCAACTGCAAAACAGTTTGATTTGATAACAGTTTATTCATGTAATTAGCTAATGAGCTGTCAGCCTCTAGCTCCGCAGGCATGAGAGCTTTTCACTGTGGCACATAATATGCCCTTCCAAATATCACTTCAAAGGGGGTCAAACCCTTTACAGTTGGAACTGTTTTCATGCTCAGCAGTGCCAAAGGCAAACAGCAAATCCAATTCTTCTGTGTATCATCTATCAATTTTCTCAACTTACTTTTTAAAATTCCATTGTATCTTTCCACCAGTCCTGCAGACTGGGTGGTAAGCACAATGATTCTTCAAGGAGATCCCAAAGAATCTCCCAAGTTGGTGAATCGTCTGATTCACAAAATGTGTCCCATTGTCACTATAGATTCTTTTCGGTATGCCAAATCTAGGAATTATTTCTTTTATTAGGGCCTTTGCCACTGTTGCTGCATCCGGATTTTTAGTTGGAAAAGCTTCTACCCATTTGGAAAACATGTCTATAATTACTAAACAGTATTTTTTCCCTTCACATTTGTTCAGTTCTATGAAATCCATGCAGATAGTATGGAACGGATATGGTGGTATAGGAAAACTCCCTTGCTTGGGTTTGAATGCTCCTTGTGCATGATGTTTATTACAGACATGGCATGCTGCACAAAATTTTTGTGTAAAGTTTGTGAATCCGTATGTTTGGAATATTTGATTTACTAACTGTACCATCCCCCCTGTTGAGACATGGCACTGCCCATGGCTCAACAAAGCTGCATATTTAAATAAATTAGACGGCAATATTGTTTTTTTTTTTTTGGAGATATACAGTCCATTTTTGAGGATTGCACCTCGTTTCTCCCATTTTTGTTTTTCAGCTTTTGTAGTTAATGTCTGCATTGTTTTTAACACTTTTAAATCTAAAATCTCAGAGGGTTGTAATTCCTCGGTTAAAAGTAAAGTTTTTGAGTCTGAGGCTGCTTGCTTTGCAGCTGCATCAGCTTTTGCATTTCCTTTTGAAATTGCATCCTGTTGTTTTGTATGAGCTAAACATTTACAAATAGCTACTTTAGTAGGTAACTGAATGGAATTTAACAAGTTTAAAATAAGTTGCGCATGATTAATCGGTTTGCCAGTAGATGTTATCATTCCCCTATTTTTTCATTGCTGTGCAAAAACATGCACTGTAGAGAAAGCATACTGACTGTCAGTATATATGTTCACACATTTATCTTTCGCTAGAGTACAAGCCCGTGTTAAGGCTATCAGTTCTGCTGCTTGAGCAGACAGGTTATGCTGTAAGGGTTGGGCTTCTAAAATCTCTGTATCTGTGACTACTGCATACCCTACTAGATTTTTTCCTGTAGGACCCTTTCTGCATGAACCGTCCACATAAAATGTCACCTCGGCATCATCCAAGGGCATATCAGTAAGGTCTTGTTTGGGTAAAGTTATTTGCTCAGTTTTCTGCAGGCAACTGTGTGGTGTGCCATCCACAGGAGTTGGAAGTAACGTTGATGGATTTAATGTTGTACAACGTTTAATTACCATATGAGGTTGGCTCAGCAGTATGGTCATACATGAAAGATGTCTAGCAGGAGATAGATATGCTATTTTCTCTTGCAGTAAAATTATCGCGACTGCATGAGGCACTCTCAATGTGAGAGGGTGGAACAACACCACTGAGGCCGAAGCCTGTACTGCCATTGCAGCTGCGACTACTGCTTGCACACAGTGAGGCAATGATCGTGCCACTGGATCTAACTGTGATGAATAGTAAGCTATGGGGCGTTGCTTATCCCCATGCTGTTGCGTCAAAACTGACGTCATGTATCCCTGCTTACAATCTACGGTCTGAAAAAATCTTTTGTGGTAATTTGGAAGTCTTAAAACTAGTGATGAAGCTATCAATTGTTTTAGTCTGCAGAAAGCTGTTTCTGCTTCAGGTGTCCATTGTAATACATCTTGTGCTGCCATTGGTGTTTTATATATTAAATCAGCCAGTGGAGCAGATTCTAAAGCATAGTTTGATATCCAGCTTCGACAAAAATTAGTCGTTCCCAAGAAGGACATCATTTCCTTCTTGGTTGCTGGTTTGGGTGCCTGTAAAATCGCTGTTTTTTTGTCTTTGTCTAATATTCTACCTTCATTGGATATTACATATCCTAGGTATCTAACCTGTTTTCTCCAAAGTTGTAACTTACTTTTGTTTACTTTGTGTCCTTGTGCTGCTAAAAATTTTAATAATGCTATTGTATCTTCCCTGCATTGATGCTGGGTAGGGGCTGCTAGCAAGATGTCATCTACATAAAGTAGAATCTGACTACCTCCTGGTGGAGTAAACCTTGCCAGGTTGCTTGCCATTTCTTGTGCAAATATCGTTGGACTTTTACAATATCCCTGCGGTAGCCGAGTATAGGTATATCTTTTACCCTTAAATGTAAATGCAAACCAATACTGGCTATCAGGATGTATAGGTATTGAAAAGAAAGCATTGCTTATATCTACCACAGTAAAATATTTTTGTTGTGGTTTTAAATCATTTAACAAGGTGTGTGGGTCTGGCACCGTAGGTGCTCTGGGTATTATTGCATTGTTTACAGCTTGTAAATCCTGTACCATCCGCCATTTCCCGTTTGCTTTTTTAACAGGAAATAGAGGGGTGTTACATGGTGAATCAAGAGATTCTACCAGTACTCCTTTCTTGAGTAATGCTGCTATTATAGGCTTGATTTTTTGCTCTGCATCTTTCCTCAAGGGGTATTGTCTTTTTTGTGGTCTAAATGCTGATTTTGGTGTAATAGTTACTGGTCCTGCTGTTTGAATAAGTCCTACATCTGATTTACCTGTTGACCAAAGAATATCTGGAATATCACACAAGGCTTTTTCTTTTTCTTCTAATAAGAATGCTAATCAGCTGTCTTCACTAGTTTGTAAGTGTACAGCTGGATGTGTCTGTGTTAGCCAATTCAATTTCTGTTTTTGTATTCCCTGTTCTGATAATTTTAAATCAGTTTGTTTTTTCCATCTTGTTACTTTTTTTCCTAAGTCTGCCCATCTCACATCCTTATTCTTTGTCAAGCTGACATGTGGTAGTCTATTAGATTTGTACAGTGTCATGAATTTCTGAGGTAGTGAACAGCTTACCACACTGTTTCCCTCAGTATCCCAATACAAGGTTCGTAATACTAATCTGTTAGCAGGATTTTTGAACAACTCTTGCTCATATTTTTTATCAGGTCCTGGCATGCTACAGTAGTATAGAGTACAATGTAACAAATGCTGTTGGTCAGTGTTAAGGGAGGGGGCCTTACTGATGGCTACATTTATCAGTTCTCCGGTTACTGCCCCTGGACCAGTCGTAACTAGGTCCTGGCTGTACCAGTAAAAGGTTTTACCCTCCGGTCGCACCACAAAAGTATCCATTTGTCTTTGTGCTTTCATACCCTGCATAGTGGGAACTACCGCTATGCCAAATATCTGCATAAGATCTCTTCCCAGTAAGTTTACTGGACATTTTGCAGAAACTACAATTTTACTTTTCTGAGTCATGCCTGAAACAGGGTCAGTTATTGCTATATCATGGGAGAGTGGCTCCCTATATAGCTGTCCATTTGCTGCTTTTACTAATATATAGTCAGGTGATTCAGAATATTCTGGTAACTTTGAAGGGTGTATCAAAGTTCGTGACGCTCCTGAGTCACACAAGAATTTCACTTTTTTTTCTTTCACCAGAAGTGTAACTTCCGGTTTTGTGTCTGCCAAATAGAGCTCCAAGCTCAGTAATGCCAAATCTAAAATTTCACTTTTTTCATCCTCTACATCTGCTTGCACTTTCTCTGTTCTTTTCACTACATTTATGTTTGCCCTTTGTTTGTTTTTCTTCCCTAATGATTTCTGATTTTCATCACTATCATATGGTCAGTCCTCATCACCTTTATTTTCTGCAGCCACCTTTTTATTTAGCCTGCAATCCCTTGCTAAATGTCCTTTCTTGCCGCACTTAAAGCACTCACCTTTCTTTTTTTTCTTTTCAAAATCTTCTGACCTTTTGTCAGATTGTTTATTTCCCTGGGTATTTTTTTTACCCTTTTTACCTGACAGTACTACAAAGACCTCTGCTCCGTCTTCAGCTGTGAAGACCTGTGTCTTTTTTTTTTTTTTTACTATTAAAGTGTCTTTCAGCATGTCTGGCATATTCAAGTAAGGCTTGTAGCCTACTTGTTCGATGATCTATCATATGCTTTGTAATAAAGCTACTGATAGGTGCAATGCAACTTTTTAAAAACGCGTTTTTCAGTTGCTGTTTATACGAGGTATCATGTGTCTGATTTTCAGGAATAGCCATACCACTATGGTTATTGAAACATTTCAATAATTTACCATAGTACCCATCTGCAGTTTTATTCTCTTGCTGTATGCATTGATTAATGCAAGTCCAATCTGCTCTAGGTTTCCATTTTTCAGAAATTCGGTCCGTAAGACCTTTTACTCTGTTGTCTAATTTTGCGTCACTATGTGGGAGTGGTTTAAGCTTTGCATTACGAGGATTTCAGGTGCCACAAATCATGTGCCAGTCTGGACCCACAATCTATCTAACTACCTTTTCTACTTCTTCCCCATTCAAGTGGTAACTTAGTCTCACACCTTGTAAATCTTGTAAAAACTTTGTGTAATTAACTTTTGGATGAGGGATTCCCTCTGTAGCTTTCCGAATATCTTCCGGTGTCCATGGTCTATATACTAGAAGAGTTGGGTCCTGCCCTTCCTGTCCTGCCTGAGGATTTGGTACCTCGATCAGTGGACATATTTTTTCCTCACTGTCTTCTAGTGTATTTTTCCCTATTTGATATAAGTCTGTGTCCCCAAGTGTTTTACGTGTCCGGGACCTAGTTTTAATAGGATCTCTAACAAATGGTTTTAGTACTCTTGTGACTTCAGGATAACGTGGAGGTGGACCAACTTGTCCTCCTGCTTTATATCCTGAAAAAGGCATTGGAGGGGGCGGAGGGGGAGGGGCCGTCGCTATTACTGTATTATTATCCTCTTTGTCTAAAAATAATGTTTTTGCATTTTTAGTTTTCTGTTCCCTTCGGTTTACTTCCTCAATCCACCTGTGTGCTTGAGGAATGCCTAATCCCTGTTGTTTTTTTGCCTGACCTTCTGCGTCAGATTTAAGCTGTTTTAAAAGTTTAACTAATGAAATTTTGTTTAATTTATCATCAAATCCGTATTTATTAACCCATTTTGTATAATACCTTACATTATCAGTCCGTTGTAATTGCATATATTTTGCGTCATCAGTTAGGGGCGGATCTCGCGATTTTTTATTGCACTGATTTTTCATTCTAAAAAAAATGTTACGTAACCCTTTTTACCACGTGGTATTTCAGTTTCTTACACAGTTTATCTAGAATAACTGCCTACCTTATTCTGTTTCCCTGATCTCTGACAAAATATACAGTAATTTCCTTTTGTCCCTGATCTGTATAACAAATCTCTGACAATGACATTTACTGTAACCTAGTCCCTGATTTAAAACAGAAAAAAGGCAAATATTTTCCTACCTGAGCCTCCTGGGTCGACCAGTTCGAGACCGCTCTTCGGCCGCAGATCAGAAAGTGGCCAGCCTCTCAAGACGACAATTCAGTCGGAGATCTTTGTGTTTCAAGAAGAACCGTTTTGGTAACTTCTCCTGCGCAGTATTCGACCACCGATACACTCTGATCTGCAGCTTACCAAGGGAATTCCGGTTGAAGGAGGACCAAACTGTTAAATAAAAACAAATGATAATAACACAGGAGGCTCAGATGCAAAAGTTTACTAGTGTACACCAGGAGGCAAAAAACCATACAAGTACAGAGTTTTGTCTGACATGATGCAGGAAATACACAATTTTATATAGTCTTACATTCAAGCTGTGCCCACCTTACTGACGTGGTTAGTCACAGGGCACCTACATCACTATGGTCTACAATATTCTATTCATAAGAAAAAGCTGATGTTATACATTTTAAAAGTTTTCCCATGGGAATAATACAGCCTTGCAAAGCACCTGGTTCGTTATAATGTCTTTCTGTAAATGTTACTCTTCCAAGGTCTCAGGCTTGCTTGAATACAATAGTTGGTTCAATCTTCTTGCAACTTTACTTTAGCAGCTGTGTCTTATCTCTGATACATTCACAAGGTCAATTATCTCAGAGGAAGGAATAAGAATATTCAATGCTTTATACATTTAATTTTCCTGACCCAGCAGATAATCATTAGTGAAAAACATAAGCTTGCTGAGCTGGCTACTGCCAGGGTCAGAGTTCAAATACACTGCAGCTCCAAAGCTTCAAGCAATTGCATGTAAAATCATTCTTATTGCCATATTGTAAATAGAATAAAATGCATTATATACTATTTGCTTTTAAGCTAGCACTTTATACATGTTCAAATACATATTTTTTTAACAGGTGCATATGGTTTTAGCGAGCTGTGCAGGGTTTGTTGAATCCTGCCCTACTACCTTAACAGAACTGACAAAAATCTTTCTGTTTTGGGAAAAGGGGAAAGAGTCTGGGTAATAAAGTGCAAATTGCAAAGTTTGGTAAGTCTTCAGGTTTACCAAAATTTTAGGTTGTGCAAGTGCTGATCTATAGATATACAGCAGAAACAGAAATTATTTGACTACATTAGTAGAGTTAGCTTTACCTAGTGATAACTAACAGCAAAGAGAAGTGCCATTACCTCCCTAAGAGTCTGTCAGGATTATTAAACGTTCAGGTTCCTCAAGTTCTGTGAAGCTCAGCTTTATATGTCTGTCATACCAGATGTCATTCAAAAAGAGGTTCAGCATATATCTGATCCTCAAGTTGTTAACAGTGAAGAATGTGACAAGATCAGTGGCTATTCAAAACACTGTACAGTGTAAATGTCTTCTAGGTTTTGGAGCCTGATCAGGAAATCTTTCAAATAATAGTGAGTTTTAATTTCTTCAAGTCTTTTGGGTTTCTAATACTGTGATAGGAATGGACCCCATTCCTAGTCAAAGTACGATTAAAGTTCATGAAATTAGTATTGTTTCCATCTTTGATGTCATCCAGAAGTGCTCATTACAGCACCCACGCACCTTACAGCATGCCATATATACAATGGCAGTGGTATTACAAGTCGCAAAACACCTGAAATTATATTTCTTCTTAGTGTTATGATGTATAAATTCACAACTTGTATTTATATCATCACAGAATATGCAATTATAGCAAGGAAATGTACCCAGTTATCTACTTATGTTCAACCTTTTATTATTTTTAAAGTCCTTATAGCATAATCTTTGTTTCAAATTTGGAGAGGTACAATATGAGAACATGGGGGCCTCTCCAACTATTCTGTTTATCTCAGGCATGTTTTTAAGAGTACCCCAATTATTTCTAATAATATTCTTAATACCTTCTGATCTATGATTATATGTCATGACATAGAGTATATTATTATTTTTTATAGAATTATGACCAGAATTAACATAGTATTACTAGAAAAGTGGGGTCTTGCTTTACCTGTTCTTTCCATAATAACCTCATCTGCTGTACGTCTTAATAATGAGTTATTATAACCACAGTGTTCAAAATCTGTAGTCATTCTATCCAGTTCCAATTTAAAGTTGGTGTCATCTGTGTTTAGTTGATTGGCTCGTAACATTTGTCCTTTGACTACACCCATAAAAGTATGTGTGGCATGCACACTATTTCTGTGGACATATTGGTTGGAGTGTATCTGTTTTCTCTGTATCAAAGTATTAATACCTCCACTACATTTAGTTAAACTGACATCCAGATAATTGATAGTATCCACAGAAAACTGAGCTGTGAATTTCAAAAAGTTAGTGGTTCTATTTAAATGTTCTATGTATACTTCAAGTTCAACATCACTACCAGCCCACAGAAAAAATATGTCATCCACAAAGCATTTAAAAAATAATATTTTGTTATAAAAAGGATGCAGTTCACTATAAACAAATTGCTCTTCCTGGCACGAAGCAACAATATCGACATGTGTATTTGTCATTGGGGTGCCCATGGCTACCCCATTTTTCTGTATGCATGTGCATTCATTAAACATAAACACATTATTAGTCAACATCACTTCTGTCAATTCACACATTGTTTCCACTTCTCTGCCAACCATGGCACATGTTCTACTTAGAAAGTCACGTAGTACTTCTAACCCATATTGTAGATTAGTTTTATAGTGTGAATCTACTATTTAAATGAAGGCATTTGATTTCTTTTTTTACACACTGATGAAGGGTTAATCCCAAAAGCGTTGTGATTTATTCTCTGTTTGGAATAAATGCTGCATTTCATCTAATTTCCAGGCTTTGGATGTTTTTACTACTGTTTTGCATTTTGTATCCTGCCTGGTTCACCTACGTGCTGTCCTTGTTTTTTGGATTAATCTGTTAAGTAGACAGCTTAGTGGGTTATGGGCAAGACACAATAGCAGTGGTGACAGGGAGTCACCCTGGAGTATCCCCCTTTGAATTTTTATCCCTGGAATAATAATTTGTCCTTTATCATGGCTTAATTGCAAAGTGGCCTGCCACTGTTTCATGGTCAATGTAATGCAATCGATCAGTGTAGGGTGTATCTTATACATTTTTAAACACTCTTTTATCCATGAATGTGAGATATTGTCAAATGCTTTTTTGTAGTCAATCCATGCCATACTTAGATTCTTCCCCTTTTTACAGTTTTCCACTATGACTTTCTTTAGCAACAAATGATCCTTTGTTCCATATGATTTTTTTATTGCCCTTTTGTTCTACTGCCATAATTGAATTTTCTTCTAAATGACTATAAACTCTATCAGCATCAATTCCAGTGTATAGTTTATATCTTGTCGGAAGGCAAGTTACTGGTATATACATTTTAGGATAACTTGCAGGTTCACTCAAGTAGGAGCATTGTTTTTCCTGTTGTTAACCAGGCTGATGTCTGTTTGGGGTGAGCATGTAAATAGTTCTTACTCATGGCCAAATTTTCTTGCAAAGATGTTAATACTTTTAGCCAGAAGTTAGGTACTGCATCTGGGCCTGGGGTTTTACAATTAGAGTTTTTTCTTTACTTTATTTCAATCTCTCTAGCTGTTACTTCATCCCATTTGATATCCTGTACCTTTGAACTTCTTATTCTTTCTTTTACTTCTTCTATTCCTTTAAGTTATGTTCCACATGATCTTCATAGCTACTTCTCCAAAATGTATCCATTTCTTCTTTTTTTGGGTGGTCTTTCAGTTCCTTTTCCCTTGTTTCCCAATTCTATATAAAATGTTTTGGGCTCATTAATAAATTACTTATTTTGTACTTTTCCTTTATATTTGTCTACATATCTTCTATGTTTTTCTGCCTGTGCTGAGATTTTTAGTTTATTATTTACGATAGTGCATGATAGATCCTGATCTGTTCTAGTACTGTGCGTTGCTTTCATTACATCTCTTCTATACTTTTCTAACAGTGACACTTCTTGTCTTAATTGTGTTATAGTTTTCTCTGTTTGATACTTCCATGATGGAATTCGATTTCTCCTTTCCCCTACTACCCTGTATTCTTGTGGTAGAACTTTATCTGTTATTAATTTAGCTGCACCGTAATATATCCTATTTACTTCTGTTATGTTGCATGTATCTCTATAGACAGTCCTAAATACTGTGTTCATTTGTTTTATCAAACTTTTAACTTTTTTGGTTTTATCGACCTTCTGCAGTCTATTTCTTTCATTGATCTTAATATGTCTATATATCTCTATTAAATCAAGCAACTCTTCTCTTAGCTCATTTTCTTCTAAACTGAGGGCACTTTTTTGTTCTTCATTTTCTGCGGGAATTCTATAGAAAGTTCTAGTGGCGATGCATGGTTGCTTATAGTATTGCAGCACTATTAGAAATCATTACATTTGTTTGACTCTGTTTTCGCATGTATTATCACATGATTTATATGGCATAATGACAGGCTGTAGCATTTTATTGTGGGTTTGGTTTAGGGTATATATTTATTGATACATTCAGCACTTGTTAGTAAATAACTTTTTCAAATATTTTAGAGATGAGTGGATATAGGATGAATGGTGATTTAGGAGTTGTATATTTTTTCTAGGATTGCTACTGTAGCTTCCTTCCATATCTGTGAAATGACATGGAACATTAATAAAATTAGACGTGTTAGAGGCTTGGGAATTACTGTGGCTACCTTTTTAAGAAAGAAAAGTTGAAAATTGTCTGGGCCTGATAAGTGTGTTCAGGAAAGTTAATAAATCTAATACATTGCGGGTGGGTATGGAACTTTGCCTAAGGTTTGTTTTGTCTCCACTCATGTTTTTGATGATGATGGACAGGCTATTAAGGCACACTGGCACAGTAAAAAGCTGCGGATTATTTTGTAAAAGTAATGTAAATTAGAGACATTTGTAGTTTCCTGCCAGTGCTGGGTATTTGCCACATTATTTTAATTTAGATTTTAGTGTATGCTGAGCCATTTCACCTCTGTACCTTTCAATCCAATATCAGTAACCATGACCATTGCTGAGAAAATAACAGTGAAATAAGTGTCTGCCGTGCTGGTACTGTTTTGATAGATACAGTCCCAATTCACTGAGGCTAAAGTATTTATAAGTTCTAATTCTTTTTGTTGTGAAACATGTCTGTCAGAGATCATTGGATGTAGAATAAAGGTCGATACAAAATAATGATGAAGTTGAAAATAAAAATTCAAAAATTTTATTTCTGTAGAAGATTCTCATGCATTAGCCTCCTAACAGAAATAAATCCTAGCCACACAGTATAACCAAAAGAATGAAACAAAGTAAAGGTGTACACTCAGACGGAAAAATTGTTACACATCATCATATCATTCAGATCTTACCAGCACTGAGGCAGTTTTTTTTTTTTTTTTGTCATGCTGCTATGAATAGCATAAGGGCAGTCACACTTACAGACTTCTGACTGTCAGGCTGGGAGGATAACAAGTCTCCAAATGCTTTTGCACTTGTATGGAATGTATTAAAGCATGAACAGATCCAACTGAATCTGGAAATTTGAAAAATCAGAGATATGAGGAGCTGGAAGGGAACTTCCTCATTTGTTACTTGGAGTGCTCATGGTGTTAAGTTTACAGGAATAAAAAAAAATCAGTATTTGGATTGCACTGCATGTCTCTAGTTCCTGCTGCTTCAGTGAACCTACCACATCACTTATATAAACATTACAATTTCACACTAGTTCATTGTTGGAGAAGCTCCCTGCAAATACAGACCTCTCTCCCTATGTCTGTCAGCAAAAAAGCTTATTTTTCTTGCTAGCGTCAGCTTCCCTTGTACTCTCTAATCTTTTATCTTCGGATAAGAATAAATGCTCTTTCTCTGTACATACTGCCTTCTTGTCCAGAATACTCAAAGAGGTGAGCAGGGAAGATAAAGATAGGGACTCAGCTAGATGAAAAAAGCAAATTATGGAAAGAATATTTTTGTTCTTCAATAGTATTCAGTCATGCAAACCACTGCAAGTTGCCTGCACACAAGTTCTCACTGAAAAAATAAACAAAACACCATACTCCATTCTATCCTTCAAAACAAAAGTATAACTGCACAATGAGGTTAAGATATCCCTTGTGTTATTCATTACAAGTCGCTCAACAGTAAAAAGGAAAACAACATCATGTGTAAAAATGTCTACTTCAACAAAATAATTAGAAGATAGTCCTGATAAAAACTACAGTGAATGATTTATCTTAAGTGTTTATGTTACTTGTGCTGTTAGGGGCCTCTTTAGTAGCTGTGGTCAACTTATGTTGTTCAGAGTCGTAGACATTTATCCAAGCAGTTATTTTATGGGTGTGGTCTTTGATTTGTTGTTTCCATTTCATATAATCTTCTTGTGTTACAGGTTTTCTCTACTTTTTGAAACTAAAACTTTGGTGCTTCATTGCTGCAGTGATGGGCTGCGAACGGAACTTTAAGTTTAGCTGGAGGCAGTAAGCAAGCTCAGATACTTGAAATATTAACCTTATTTTATAATTGGCAAACATTGGCTCCTAACATTAAGCAACGTTGTTGAATAATCATTGCCTCATTGAATGATGGAATTATTAACATTGATCTGGGAAGATCATTTTATTTTGATGATTTTCTGGCTTTTCTTGACATGACAGCAATTTTATGACAACTGGGTGGCAAAGTGGTTAGTGTTGCTGCCCACAAAACATTTGTTTCTCCAGTTCAGTTTTCAGCAGGGGTACCTATTGTTTGACGTTTGCATGCCTTTCACGTGTCTATGTTACTTTTTACTGAGTGCTGTGGCTATGTCCCCCATCGCAAAGATGCAGCATGGGTGAAGTGATGATCTTCCATGTTGCCTATAAGTATGCATGCAAAATGCGAATGTGCACTCATGTGTATGCATGTGTGTGTCTGCGTATGTTTGTCAATGAGTGTGTACGCTGGGGGTGCATTTCTCTGCTTTGCATCCATTGAGTACAGGGGCAAGCTCCAAATCCCCCATGATCCTGAAATGGATTAGGTGAATAATAAGAGGATAAATGAATGAATGATTGATTGACTGATTAACTGGTAAGGACTTTGGTGCTGGAGATAGAGCACATCATAGGAACCAGTGAGCCTTCTCAGTTTGTAAGAGACATTGGAGTTTCAGATGAAACAAAGCTGAGCTCCATGTCTGGAGGAATGTTGTAAAATGGTGTCTCTCACAGCCTTCTCATAGGCAGACTGTAAATCTTAGGGTTATCTGAAAATGACACAAAAATTGATGAATAAAAGTGTGGAGTAGAACACCAGTAAAACAAATGAAAAAAAGAAAAAAACCCAGGCTACTATGACTTACGAAATATGGTGAGTGCTTTTGCAGTAAAGCAAAACCACTTCTTCAGACCAACAGAATACATAAAGAACAAGCAGACAATAATTTAAACTAAGGACAAACCAATCAAGGTTAAAAATAAGATCACATGTTTCAAGAATAAAAGGTTAACATTTGCCTAAAAAAGGAACTATAATTGCACCACCAATAAAATTGCTTATACTGGTCAGACATCTTACAGTAACTAGCTAATTGGTGCAGTTCTGTCCAATCAAATTGGATTGGGCAGAAGTGCACCAATTAGCTAGTTATTTTAATTTTAATTTTATTTTATTGTCTTGTAAGTTGTGGTAGCCTGGAATTCTTTCTTTTTTCAAATCTTAAAGTTACTTCTTGTTACTCTTTTATCTTGGTCCTCATGTTTGGAAGTGAGAACATGGCAGTTCTTAGTACGAAGTTGTATCATCACATGCATGTCTTATTGGTAGAAATGCAGATCTTTACCAGACTCTGGCATTGCTCTGGCAGTACTATCTATTAAGATGGTGACTGCTGCAAAACATTATAGTTCTATATATTATTGAGATATCGCTGATTTATCATCTTAAATTCCATAATCCCTTTTTGCTTGATGCAGTGGGATAAATGTCACATCACTCTTTGGTTAACTACATATAACGGGATCTATTTATTCTGAAACTACTATGTGGCTTGAAAGTGCCACAACTACCTGGCTAAAATACTAGACACATTCTTATGAGTTTTGAGCCCCTGTTACCTAGGGGACATAGAAATCAGTATAAGGTTCTATGCATAAATTAAAGTAAAGCTGTCCAAAGCCAATTCATTTTGCAAGGTTTCTACTTAATCCTGGTTTATTTATGGGGTGTTACTGCTAGAAAAAAAGAAGCCATAACCAGAAGTCCAGGTTATTTGTTTTTGTTTTAACATGTTTTAGTTATACTAATGAGTGCTTTGTTACTCTTGTCCGCTATAATATTTTGTGTTATATAAAACTGCCTTATGAGTATGCTGAAATCATGGATATAAGCAGCACTTTGGAGCAGATCACTAACCTGGCTCTCAAAGCAATAAAAAGCAAATAACACAATCACGGTTGCAGTCTGACTAATGGGCAACTATACCATAACAGGCTGAAAACCATGGCTTTAGGGCTGTAACCTCACTTAAGTAATTCCCCACCTTGCTGGACATGTAATGATTCACTAGTCTAAATGGCCAAGTGTAATAGCAGATGAACACACTTACTTGCTCTGGAACAAGCTAGAAAATAATAAACACTAGTATGAAGAGAACCGAGATGCAAAATGTTTTATGAGGTGATGGATCTCTATTACATCACTCTGACCGGCAGCCTGTATTACTAACAAGTGAGTCATGTTATATTGCTATTTTGCACCATGAGTGCCAGGGAGTCTTGCAGCTAACTGCAACCAGAAAAGACTAAAGTGAGTATTTTGCTGCACAGACAGGTAACACTTCTTTAAAACTGACAGGCTTGCTTACTGGGCCTTTTAAGTCATCTGTTTTCCTAAAACCGAGACGGCACTATTTCGAAAATTTGGTTTACTATTATTGTGAAACAATCCACATCTAATTTTTGAATAGGAAATCTAGTGTATTCTGTAGAATGAAAAGAAAAAAAAATGAATGATTATATGAAAATTGCCTGAAATAAGCTTTCACAGAAAATCAGAACACACTTTAGGAGAATAATTTTGAATCTACTTATAAAAGTCCTTAAGCAGCAGTAGGCGTGCACATTACTGGGAACTTTGTCATTATCAAGATGTAATACATAACAGCCTCTTGGTTTGAGATCTATTACAGCTGAATGCTAGTGTTGCTATAGTTAGGTCTCTCCCCACTTCTGTTAAAACCTGTCGTGTGACCTTTAATAACTTGTCTGTCTTTAAAGATATAAAAAGCAATGGTGGGACAGCTCAGTGGGGAGTCCAGGAAACTGCTGGTCACACTGCTAAAAATGCACATAATCTTGCAACTAGATTACTAGGAAACTTGCAGCTGGCAGAAAATGAGTCTGACATCATTTAAAAATATATATCTAAGCAGAACTACTATCAGAAGATTGTTGCCTGGTTACCACAGAGGTGTGAAGGAGAGTGTGTGAGTGTGAGTGTGTGTGTGTGTGTGTGTGTGTGTGTGTGTGTGTGTGTGTGTGTGTGTGTGTGTGTGTGTGTGTGTATTTTGATAGGGAATGTGGGTGGTATTAAGACAGTGATACAGTTTTAATAAAATAACCTGTAAAGGAAGATAAAAGAAAAGCAGTCTCTAACAGTATGCACAATGGCTAGCAGAAATAAATGTTTATCTGTTTTGTTTTGTGATTCAGTCTTATTTTTAACTTACATTAGGTTCTACTACGTATAAAAAAGAAAGAAACAAAAATAAATCAACAAATTAAGGAAGGAAAACAAAGATTACAGAGATGTGGTGTTGATGACATGGGGAACAAGAATAACCAAATCTTACCTGGTTTGTTGAAAATTCTGTTAGCTGGTTGCTGTCGACTAGCCTGGAGTTTAATATAACACAGGCAGCTTCCTTAAGAGATATGTTTTGGACACAGACCAATGTGGTACCATAGTTCTAAAAGAAAAAAAACAGTAGATTACTAAGTAGTGCTTGCTTTACGAAGTAGCAGATGCTTCCTTATATCTCTAGACATAACTAGTCTTGAGAAAATATGAAAGGACTAATCCAGGTTTAGTGAACAGGCCTTTCATACATGGAAAAGTAGCTGGCATGAGTAGTAAGCTGAGAATACAAATATGGTTGATGCACAGATGGGTAAGGAGGGGTGGAGAAGTAAGAAACATAGAAGCGATAAGAATAAAATAACTGAGACTTTCAAGGAGGTTATAAATAGGCATAGGATATCACTGTAGCATAACTAAGGTAAGGCATACCTCTCATCTAGCCCTTATTTTGCAGAACATCCACCAATTTTGCCTCAGATTTTTATCCTGTCTCTCACAAATTTTCTGGTTCATCACTGAGGATTTAGTCAGTAGTACTGGTCATTAGCGTTTATTACGTATTATTGTTCAAAAAATGCACGTTGAAGCAAAATCTGTTTTTAAAGTAAATTAGAATTAGGGGGAAGGGCTGCTATAATAGTTATAGTCTTAACCTCACAGATACAAAGTACAGGGTCAAATTCTGGCCTGTGGCTATTGGCTAGGCTTGCAATAATCTGCAGACTACTACCCTAGTGTTTACCTATAAACCTTTACCTATAATATTTAAAAATTGTCGCTAATATGTTTTTTTTCATCCAATATTTTTGGCTTTGTCCAGAATTCTTGGTCAAAAAAGTTGAGGGGTATGGGCAAGGTGTGCAGGATTAGGAACAGATTAAAGGGCCTGGTCATCCATTTCTGCAGGCTGATTTTGTGTTTGCATATTTCTCTGTTTCAGTAATAACATGATTTATTTTCATAGCCCGAACGGAACTTTTTTCAGATGTAATTTAATTCCTAGAATATGGACTCATTACTTTATCAAAAGTATTATTATTAAGAATCATGTATACTGTGAAATGGATTGATAATTTGTGTGAGCAACTTTATGAAACACATACTATCTGCAGACTCCAGGACAGAAAGCTAGCTATACCAAATCAGTCTGCTGTGCTGCAAAGCTCTGATATTGATTACCACAAGAATGAAACTTGAAAGGACCATGATAAGTAAAACTGAATGGCATCTTATTATAATTATTGACTCAGCTACAACAGTCTTATGTCCTTTCTTAAGTAGAACATACGATCTGTAGTGGCTTCTGTCACCAGATGGTGTACCACAATAGTATATTACTACCACAGTAGTATATTACTGGTTTTCTCTAACTGCAAAAAGTAGTAGAAGAGGCTTTTAAAAAGAGACTTGCAGTATGACACAGTATTTAAGGTGGTTTTATATTATGAGCACGTTACATGCTTTAAGCCTAGGTCTGATTCACACAACCTCCACTTCTGTACTGTGTAACTCAAAATGTAACATAATTAGACTACAGCTCCTGGAATACTCTAAAAAATAGATGATTATGTCCATTTGGCTTTACCCAATTTTGAAAGATTCAGGAGTGCTAGAAAATGCTGAATGCTGGGAGGGCAGAGGTCCAGAGAGGCACTTAGTAATCTGAAAAAAAGGCATTTTAAGTGTTATTTTTTTGCTATTTTTTTACTATTTACTATGATAAAAAGAAACATATATGAGCTGTATATAGAGTTAATTACAGTTGCATTAAGATTGATTCCAAATACATTTTGCAGAAAATTATAGTTGAAGCTACAGTAATTCTTTCACCTATTATTTCTGAGTGAAACACATACCTTCTCTCAAGTCAATGGTCTGTAAGAATACCATTCACACAGATAGCCTGACATGAATTTGGTTGACTACAGTAAAGTGGGAGGGCAGGATTAGCAAGAAACCTTAGTAAAAGCCTGGCTCCTGTGTGGTAGTTGGGCACTGCAGGGACTCTGTAGTTTCTGTCTTTTTCTGGACATAGTTCTGGCAACCCACTGTACACTTGGCTATTTCCAAATTCACAATAAAAAATCTATAAAGTAGTATTAGGACTATATTGCAGTCTGATACGTCCTAGCATGCAGGGGACAACAGATACCGGTTTCTGAGTTTAATTAAAAGAATATAGACAAGCAGGCAGGCATACAGAAAGACAGACTTGACAGATGCATACGCGCGCACACACACACACACACACACACACACACACACACACACACACACACACACACACACACACACACACACACACACACACACACACACAGACACACACACACACACACACACACACACATTTTGCTGCCTAAATCTGCATTATAAATTTTTAGTCCTACTAGTGTTTCAGCTGTAAAAAACAATAATGAACTGTAGTGAATATTTACAATTAAACATATTTGCATATAGAAACAAGGCAAGTCTTAGAAGACCAAAAATGCAACTACAGAAAAGAAGCATCAGAGGAACTTTTCACAGTCATAAGTCTACTTGTCCTTATCATGGAATTGGTACTTGCATTACAGTACAATGGCTTGGGGCTCTGTCTGATCAAGGAAAAGTGGCTCTCTTGAGACTTGCAGAATATGGGTTTGGGTAAAACTTCTGTCATATGTTATACATATCATCATGGTGGAGTCTTGGCTTGCATTAGAGTATCCAGTTGTGCACAAGATGGTGGTTATTTCTACAAATATGAGACGAGCCCAATGAAATGAGGATGTGAATGCTTGTTGGCATGAACTGAACACATTTAGTGGTGTTTTATGTCCTTTTATTGTTTGATAGTTGTTAAACATCAACTGAGGGCCTTGAGTTTTTGGTAAAAAGAAGTCATAGTGTGATGACCAGGTGTCATAGAAGGGGTGTGAATCTTACCACTGCTACCTAAAATCTGATAGACTGATGGCACTTCTGCTACCATTGTGAAGAAAAGTCCAAGCTGGCACCTGGGGTATAGTCTTTCAAGTCACACCACTGGTATCCAGAAGGTTAAAATAAGAGAAGGAAAGAAAGAGAAAGAAAGAAAGAAAGAAAGAAAGAAAGAAAGAAAGAAAGAAAGAAAGAAAGAAAGAAGGAAAGTACACACGTGTCTAACTCAATAATCAAGTCACAAAATGCAACCTGGCCTCAAGAGCATAAGGGAGTATGCACTGCTGTCCTGGGTATGTATGGGTTTCCACCATCCACACCCAGAATGGGCTGAGCATTCCACCTACAGAGCAAAGTCTTTAGCTTTGCTCATAAATCACCTACAGAGCTGAGTCTTTAGGCTAGCACCCTCAGACCCTTTTCTCACCACATGACATGATAGCCTTTATACATAGGGTGAGGAATTGCAACTGCTGTCATGGGGGGTGTGCAGAGCATTGAAAGGTTCAAAATACTTCAATATGCTGATGAAAGACAGAGTTTCATAATAACAATTATTTAGCTGCAGTTGTAGAGGCAAGTGGGAAGAAGTGTCACGGCACAAAATGGAATTGGTAAATGTCCATCATATAGCGATATCAGCACTGTGGGTAACTTTAATAGGGACAACTGGAACATAAAGTTGTGACATTCACTTTCAAAATCTGCAAAGCCCCTGAACCTGCCTGCATTTAGGGATTTAATTTGGGCAAATATCATACAATTCTATGATGACATCTCAAAATTCATCTATGTCAGCACCAGCTCTGACAATGATAGCTGTAAGCTACACAAAGGAGTTCTACAATCATCTAGATATATGTATAGGACTTGCAGCTCCAAACAGAGCAAAACATAATGTAAATTCAAAAGCAAACCCCCCTGGTTGTCTACTATCATAAACAAACTTTATAACAAGAAAAAGAAAACACATTAAATTAACCAGCAGATCCAAAACTATGCATGACAAGGATTACTTGAGAACTTAAAAAATATTTGGACTAGTGAAACAGTCCATGAACTTAAGTTACCTACTCAAATTAAGGATGATTACAAATCTTATTTAGCAATGTTAGGAAATGAAGGAACAAAACCCAATAACGCTCAGAACTTATTCTAAATGGTACCACCTACTCTAACCCAACAAACATTTCCAATATTCTTGCTAACAAATTCAATACAAACTTTACCCGTGAATCTTCTGTCCAAACCCATTCAGAAATTAATTAAAATACACATGTACCTGCCCCTCTAGTTCTCCCCCTCTTCCTCCCTCTGCACCTCTTTCACACTTAAACCTGACCCCCTGCTTATATTAGACCACTTCTCAGTAGACTCAAAACATGCTCCCCTTCAGCCAATAACTTACCTCCTCTTTTCCTTAAGCTAGCAGCAAAAACATTGCATATCCAATCTCCATACTAATCAACAGATGATCCATCCAAGAAAACACAGTTCCTGATATCTGGAAGCAATTCTGTGTTATTCCCCTTCATAAAGGAGGAAACTTTACTGATTCATCTAACTACAGACCCATTGCTATTCACTAGCAAAGATTCTTGAAAAATGCATTCATAAACAGCTCCTCACTTATCTTCTACAAGAAAATCTCCTCACCTAAACCCAACACGGTTTCCACCTTAACCATAATACATCCACTGCACTAATATCTTTTACACAAACTATCTCTAGATCTAGAGCCAACAGCAAATTATATCATGTCTATTCCTTGACCTCTCAAAGGCTTTTTATACTGTCTCTCACAACCTACTGCTGTCCGAACTCACTGGTCTTAATTTCTCCAACTCTGCATTTTCCTGGTTTGTAGCTATCTTTATAACAGATTTCAGTCTGTAAGATGGCTCTCTGCAACCTCCCCCCTCCTCCAAGTCCAAACAGGGGTTCCCCAGGGCTCCATCCTTGGACCCCTACTATTCAACATTTTTACTAACAACCTCCACCTCTCCTGTCCTAACTCCTCTTTAATACAATATGCCGATAACTGTACAATTATTTCCACCTCTGACAGTCTCCCCCACCTACTTACCATTACCCAAGAATCTCTTCACTCAGTTGAAAAATGGCTAACATCCAACCAACACCTACTCAACCCAAACAAAACTAAACCCTTCCTCTTCTTCCCTAAATGTCTCCAACACCTCAAAATTACTTTCACTGTCTCCTCCGTAAATAACACAACTACCAAGGTTGCACCCCATACTAAACTACTAGGGGTCATTATTGATAACCAACTAAAATTTGATCTTCACATCCAAAACTGCATCAAGAAAACTCATCATAAACATGGCCTTCTCTATAGAAACAAGATTCTTCACAAATGAATCTAAACTCACTCTATCACAAGCCTATCTACTACCCACACTATTATATGCTGCCCCAATCCTTACTAACCTTCAAACAAATCTTTTATCAAAACTTGAACTCACTTATAATAAAATTGCTAGATTTGCAGCTAATCACCCCTACCACTCACACCACTGTATATCTCTAAAAAACCTGCAGTGGCTATAATTGTGCCATCACCTGCTACTGCCTCAACTAAACTTGAGTCACTCCATCTTATTGATTTTATTTATTTTCATTTGTTAACCGGGTAATGTCCAACTGGGCAAGGAGCCCATTTTCAGTGGAGACCTGGGGAGAAAAGCTCCAGTAAACAGTAACACATAATTAATATAATTAATAATACAACATGAAGTATGGCATAAATGAAAGTAAGAGACAATATCAAATTATCAACTTGTTACAGAAATACATAATGTGGAAATAAATTAAACAGCAGTGATAAGAAACAAATGTAGAGATGCAGCATAAAATAGTAGTGGAATATAGGCAGTATAACATGGTAAAGTATTTTATTTGTAGCACATTGTGGTTTAAACCATATTGATTAGGAGCTGAAAAATTGTATGAGGTAGAAAGTAAGAACACAGCAAAACCAACCCCGCTCCTGTCCTGCTCTCTCAACACTCATCTCTCCCTACATACGTAACCGTACACTCCACAGCTTGGAACAACATTGGCAAACTTCTCTATAATCAGTCTGTTGCCACTGCTTGGAATAAACTCACCCATACTTAAGATCAATCTCCAACACAAACTGTTTAAAACACATTAAAAGACATTCTATTAAACTCTAGGACTTGCTCCTCCACTGACCCTACTTAACGCACCTCTCCCCTCTGTTTTAACTAACACTTTTTTCCCTCCTATTACTCTATTACCACTTGCTTTACATCTGAAAGAAATAGTACTGTGACTATGCATATGATGAAGCTGTATTATGATTTCTGTTATACTATATTATATCTCCATTTCTGTGACTATGTAAAGTAGAAAACCATATGTGATTACTGTTATACTGAATGTTATTGCCATTATTCTTATGTGCTGTTTATTTTTATTCTGTGCATTTGGAGTTTTCTTTCTCAGGTCTCCACTGAAAAGGGCATCTGTCCAGTCAGACTAACCCTGTCAACAAATGTCAAATAAATAAAAATAAAATAAATAATAAAATATTCAAGAAACCCTTAAACCCCTATTATCACCAAGGAACATGTTCTGAAGATGCAATCAAAGATCAGAAATACTTCTTCAACGGGACCTGACAACATACCTGAATGCTTAGTTTATAGTGCTAAACATGCCCTTGGTTAAACTGTCCACAAAATGTTTAATCTGAACTTAGCTACAGGATTTATTCCTGAATAGTAATGTTCCATAGTGGTGATGTCCCTCTGTAATGGTGACCCTATCACGGACGCCAGTAATTAGAGTTTAATTAACCTGACAATCATGATCTACAAAGCTATGGAACATAGTATAACTGAAATTATCAATTATGATATGAAAAATCTTGCTAGGTTGGACCATCAACAACTTGGCTTCATCCAAGGGAGATCCTGCTTATTAAATTTAGTTAACTACTTTGAGTCAGTCTCTGAAGCTGTACATAATGGTTATACTGTTCACATATCATAGCTTGATCTGGCCAAGGAAGCTGACGCTATACCCCATGTGAGAATAGTAAGAAAGCTAAATGCTCTAAAATAGATGCTTACATGGTAAGATAGATAGCAAACTGGCTAAAAGATAGAACCCATATAGTTTGTGTGGTAGGTGCTTCATCTGAGGGAATGAAGGCAACCACGGGAGTCCCCCATGGCTCTTTGTTGGGACTTTACCTTTTTGGCATTTACCTCTCTGATTACCAGTCTAAGAACCAGGACCTCTTGTTAACTAATTGCAGAGGACTACAAACTGGCTGTTATTGTCAAGATGTCTTTTAACTCCTATACCCTTCAGAAAGAACTTATCCCAGTAAATGCTCAGTATACTGAAAATGGATTCAAACTAAATGTGAAAAGGTTTAGCATAGTTGCATTTGGCAAACAATCCCTAGCCTCAATATATAGTATAAAAAATATTCTACTGCAAAATGAAACTGTAGTCAGAGACCTTCTAATCTGGTTTGACAATTCCTATTCCTTCAATCATCATATATCAACTGTAGTCAGAAAGTCCTTCTTCTTAGCATAACTGATAGCTAAGGGTATATCATCCAGATCTAAAGAAGTAATTGTTCCCAAATATTCAGCATTGATTAGGCCAGTCACTGAGTGCAATGTCCCTTCAAGATGTATCACATTAGACATATTAAACAGTTACAGAAGCCCCAAAGATTCCTAACCAAGACAATTATGGACTTAAGGACCCTGAGCTCTCAAGAGAAGCTAGATGATATATACCTTTACTCTCTGTCTTACAGACTGTTGAGGAGCAATCTGTGCCTCACCTGTCATGCCATTAGAGACCTTGTTGTACTTGATCTCTTGCATGTCCACAAGTCTAATAGCTCTACAAACACCAGAACTAGGATCTTACTCTTCCCTGGCAGACAAACAGAACCTGATGGAAAGAAACAGAACCTGATGGAAAGATGGATTCATTCTGCAGTCTCATATCGCTGGAATAAACTTCAGCAGCAGGTTAAGTAGTGTGACCCATCATCATCATCATCATCCAGACACAACTTGGATGATTAGATGGGTATCCAAAATTTTCCCAAAGACTGACTGGCCTAGCCCTCCTTGAGAAAAGGGTACAGCCTGAGGCTGGGTGTTGGCAAGGTGTTGATTGTCAGGAGAGTAAATTGCCTTATAATGCCTATGAATCCCATGGGCACTGCCTGGATGGTATATGGAAACATTATAGATGATACCCTGGGATTTGAACACCACTCATCAGTTGAAGGAGTGGAAGCCCTTCTTGTTGATGTATCTGACACCCTGTGGACCAGGTGGAGCCTTGATTGCAATGTGCTCATACTTAGTAGCTCTCAGAATTTCAGGGGAAATGGGCAAAGGTGTAAATGCCTACATAGTGGTGGTTCTGTCCTCTCCTGTCCTATATTATGCTCCTCCACATGCTCCAGCATAATGTGGAAGAATGAGTGCAGGACACATGAGGCTAATGTCTGTAAAATTTGTTGTATGTTCCCTGCAGGTTACCAAAAGTCCCTGTAGCTAGGATGGTTAAAGCTATGCATAGCTAAGTGTCCACTGGGATGGGTTATGTATGTCTTCCCCGGATTGGACATGTCGGCAACACAATTTGACAAGCTGTTGTATATTATCTCTATTGGTATGGAAGTAGTCCATAATCTGTAGGTCACCAAAGACATGGTAAGTTAAGTGGTGATGGTGCCATCTGTACTGGTGTTGATATCCCATCATGCTGCACTGTGGGCACTGGGTCAACCAGTGGCTACTAACATGTATACTTCTGTTGTAGCTCCTGCTATTTTCAAACATTCTAATGTCACACAGTCAGTTCCTGGTGTTTAGAAAGAATAAATGCCTTGGTGCACTGCCTGTTTTATATATTTCAAGAATTGCTCTGTGTTGAATAGAATCACTTGTATAATTATTGCTCTCAGTTGCATTGGGAACCTAACTTTGATATAATTTTGAGGTAATAAGCATATGCTGCAAACTAGACTATTATTTACCCTAATATGGCCACACTACTTATGTCCCTAAACTGCCTCATCCCTGCATGTTTTCACTTCCTGTGTTATTCTGTGCTATACTAGATAAATAGGTAGATGTGGGTGGATAGGTGTGTATTTTTTAAGTATATAACCACCACTATGCAGGTGTTCTACACATCATGATGCAGGCATTCTATACATGAACACACTCACACCACTCACACACGCACACACACACACACACACACACACACACACACACACATGTATATATATATATATATATATATATATATATATATATATATATATATATATATATAGGCACATTATGGGCCTGATTCCAAAAGGCTTGCTCTCAGCGTGAGTGACCACTTACACTGAGAGCAGTTGTTTTGGAATCTGGCCCCTGGTGTACACCTGTTTATAGATAGTCCTTACACAGAAGTAAGTCACTTAAACTGAGAGCAGGTGTTTTGGAATTTGGCCCGTGGTATAAGCCTGTTTATAGACAGGCCTTTGAGCTATGTCACGTACACTGAGAGCAGGTGTTCTTGAATCTGGTCCCTGGTGTAAGCCTGTTTATAGATGGGTCTTACACTGAACTAAGTCACTTACACTGAGAAGAGGTGTTTTGGAATCTGGCCCCTGGTGTAAGCCTGTTTAGAGATACGTCTTGCACCAAAGTAAGTCACTTACACTGAGAGCAGGTAGTTTGGAATCTGGTCCCCATAGTAAGTATGTTTATAGATAGGCCTTACACTGAAGTAAGTCACTTACACTAGTTTGGAATCTGGGCCAATGAGTTATATAGATAGATAGATAGATAGATAGATAGATAGATAGATAGATAGATAGATAGATAGATAGATAGATAGATAGATATAGATACAGATCTAGCTGCACATGTATATGTGTACTATGTATATATTTACAGAACACTCCAGATAAAAGGCATGATAAAAACACAAATTAAACTACAGGCAGATCATTTTCCTGGGTTAAATGAAGCCATCAATATTAAATGTTTCTTAAAAGATCGTGAATTAGAAGTTATGTACCTACCATAACGTTCCATGTTAGTTGTCTTCTCTCGCCTTCTTTCTTGCTGGATGGGTTCGGAGCCGATCCTCGGCTCCGACTCGGCACTTGCTTTAGCTTGAGAACTCCTTTTACCAGCTCGAGGCAACCCTATATCCCATGATGCAAGGTGGAACTACCTCAGATCTCGTTTGGTAGCTAACCTACCCTGCTAAGGACTAACCTAACATATTTAGGAAACCCAAGTTCATAATAAAGTGTCCTCTAATGAAGGCTCAGGAGGAAACAACCTGATAGGAACTCTTCAAGATCTGTCCAGGCCAGGGGGAAGGAGGGAGGGATGCAAGAAAGAAGGCGAGAGAAGACAACTAACATGGAACATTATGGTAGGTACATAACTTCTAAATGTTAAGTTGTCAATCTCTCCTTCATTCTTGCTGGATGGGACCGCGTCCCTAGCACCTGTATCCCGGGTGGCTCAATGGAACAGACTCTTGAGAACTGTGGAACCAAAACTGGCACTGTCTCTGGAGGCCAAGTCTAACTTGTAATGAGAGACAAAGGTATGAGGAGTGGCCCAAGTAGCTGCTGCACAAATGGTATCAATGGGTAGTCTATCCTGAAAGGCTGCAGAAGTGGATAGACTCCTGGTTGAGTGTGCTTTCGGTTTAGAAGGTAGTTGCTTGCCTCTGAGAGAGTACACATAAGAAATGGTGGAAGACAACCATCTGGATAAGGTCACTTTAGACACTGGGAGACCTTTCCTGTTTTCTGCATAGGAGACAAATAATTGGTCCGATTTCCTGAATTGTTTCGTTCTATGCAAATAGTACCTGAGCTGACGATGAACATCCAAAAAATGAAGCTTTTGTTCAGCTCTGTCAGAATAGTTTGGGAAGAAAACTGGTAGATCTATGGATTGATTAATATTGGTTTGAGCCACAACTTTGGGGAGAAAGGACGGGTTCGTTCTTAGGGATACCCTGTCCTTATGAAAAACCAAGTAAGGGGAACGGATGCAGAGAGCTTGAATCTCGGAAACCCTTCTTGCTGAAGTGACAGCCAGTAAAAATATGGTTTTCCAGGTCAATAATTTCAAAGAACATGAGGCAGACGGTTCGAAGGGAGGTAACATCAAGGATGCCAACATTAAATTTAGATCCCATTGCGGAGGAGGATGCTTTATCGGCTTTAGGAGAAAAACTCCTCTCAGAAAGGCCTTGCATAATCTATGAGACATAATGTTATTATCATGCAAGCCAACATGATACTTGGAAATAGCAGCCAGTTGAACTTTAACTGTAGATGAAGAAGATCCTGACTGAAAAACCTCAGCCAGGAAATCTAAAACAGAATGCACAGGAGCAGTAAAGGGATCAATATTCCTGGAATTTGCCCAAATAGAAAAACGTCGCCACTTGCTAGCATAAACAGTTCTGGTGGACGACTTTAAAGAAGACACTAAGATGTCTCTGACTGAATCAGAGATCATCGGAAGCCTGGCTAGGGAAGGAAGTGGAGCAACCAAGCAGTGAGGTTGAGAGAATGAATAGCCCGGTGCTGTTGACCCAACTGGTGGATCAAGAGATCCGGAACTGGGTCCAGATGCCAGGGCTGCACCAGGAGGTGACGATGCAGAGACGGAAACCAAATTTGTCGAGGCCAGTAAGGGGCAATGAGAATCAACTTGGCCCTCAAAACGGTGGCTTTCTGAATGACTTGTGGAATCAAGGGAAAAGGAGGAAAAGCGTACAGAAGTCCCCGGGGCCAATCCTGGGTTAGAGAGTCTCTCAGGGGTTGGCCTGGTAGGGGAAAGAGGGTGAAAAAATCGGGGCACTTGTTGTTTTGGGGTGTAGCAAAAAGATTGCAACAAGGTGTGTCCCACTTCAGAAAAATCTGATCCACTACAGATTGATTGAGAGACCACTTGTGAGGCATGAGAATGGATCTGCTCAGCCTGTCCGCCAAGAGGTTGGACCTGCCGGGGATGTGCGTTGCTATCAGAAACCGATGAGAGGAGATTGCCCATTGCCAAAGTCTGAGAGCTTCTCGACACAACGGATAGGACCTGGTCCCGCCCTGCTTGTTGATGTACCAGACCACGGACATATTGTCCATTTGTACTGCAATAGTCCCCGTGGGAAGAAAGTCGTTGAGGGCTTGCAACGTTAAAAGCACCGCTTTCATCTCCAGGACATTTATGTGCAGATGGTATTCTATGGGTTGCCACGTCCCGTGGACCATCCTGCCCTGATAATGCCCCCCCCCACCCGATCAGGGAGGCATCCGTAGTAACTGTGGCAACTGGAGGAGGGGGAACAAAGGGTCGGCCCTGATGAAGAAGAGGGGAAGATATCCACCAGTTCAGATGAGTTCTGCACGATTGTGTGACTAAGATTTCGTGCCTCATCGGAAGACTGTGGAACGACCACTGAGTGAATAACATCCACTGCAGAAGACGCATGTGGAAGCGAGCCAGTGGTAGAAGAACAATGGCCGCAGCCATAAGACCTAGAACCTTTAGTATCAATCTGGCTTTGACCTTGCTGCTCTGCAATAGAATCCGAACGGATTTTTGGATGTCCAGAATTCTTTGATCTGTTAGTCTGGCTAACATTTTGACGGTGTTTAATTCTGCGCCTATAAAGGTGATAGATTGGCAAGGCCGCAGAGAAGATTTTTCAAATTCACTGAAATTCCCAAACTCCTGCAAAGCTGCAGAGTGTAGTCTCTGGTCTGAAGAAGCTGACACCTGGTGGTGGCGGAGAGGAGCCAGTCGTCTAAATAAGGAAACACCTGGAATCCTTGACGTCTCAGATGAGCTGTGACCACTGCCATGCATTTGGTAAACACTCTGGGGGCTGAAGTGAGGCCAAAGGGCAGGGCTCTGAATTGGTAATGACTGGTCCCTAGCCGAAAGCGGAGAAACCTTCTGGAGCGCCTGTGAATCTTTATGTGATAGTACGCGTCCTGAAGGTCTATAGAGCACATCCAGTTGTCCTTGCCCAGAAAGGGCAGAATGGACTGAAGCGTGACCATCCGGAATCTTGCCTTCTTGACAAATCTGTTTAGACTGCTCAGGTCTAATATTGGTCTCCAATCTCCCGTTCTTTTGGGACCAAAAAGAATCTCGAGTAGACGCCGGATCCTACTTGGTCTGCCGGAACAGTCTGGACGGCTCTTTTTCCTAGGAGCTTTGAAACCTCCTGTTCTGCCAAATCCCTTTGACCGGGTGAGATGTCTGGAAGGGATTGTTGAGGTACGGGATACCTTTCGAAGGGGATTTTGTAACCCTCGGATATGATCGACTGTACCCACATATCTTGTGAAAGGGAATGCCAGGCTACTGGGTACAGCAAAATCCTTCCCCCGACTGCCTCCAAGGGTGGACAGTCGGGCAACACCTCAAGGGTGCTGAAAGGGCTTCTCAGGAAGAGACTCCCTGTTGCCCTGGTTCTGAGGACCGGCCCCTGCGGCTAGGGCGGTGTCTATTATTGTTACCCCTCTGCCTCTGGGGGTAAACTGACCACGTGTGTCCGGTGTAGCTCCTTGGGCTTTGCGGAACCACATCTTCCCTCCCTTCTGACCCTTGGGATATGGTCTAGAAGGGGTGGAAAAATGGACTCCAATGGCAGAAAGAGTTTTACCGTCCTGCTCACACCTGGTCAAGGTATCCTTCACCTGAGGTCCGAACAAAGCCGAACCATCAAAGGGGGTATTGGTGAAGGACGCCTTAAAGGTGTCCGCAAAATTACAAAGCCGCATCCAGGCTTGACATCTAAGAGCCACTCCTGTGCCTGCGGCCCTGCTCGCTCCATCGGCCGCATAGGATATGAGCCGCATGGAGGAGTTGGATAAGGAATTCAGGATTGCTAGCTGTGAGGCAATCTTTTCTTGAGCCCCAGCAGCAGAAGGATCCTGGACCACTTCACCTAGTTCCTTGAGAATATCTCTTTGAAGCCTAGTGAAGTGACAAAGGTAGTTCAGCGAACGCATAGCAAAGGTCGCTGAAGAAAACATCCGCTTTCCATACCTGTCCATGGTCCTAGAATCCTTGTTAGGAGGATGGACAGGTACTGAAGGATCCGCAAGTTCCTTCTTAGTGGCGGCCGCCACCATCATAGCATCCACAGAAACGCCCTTGGAAAGAAACTGTTTGTCCGTAGGGGCTGTAATAAACTTGGATGGCCTCCTGGGGACAGGTTCCACAGAATCTGGAGCTGCCCACGCCTTTCGAGCCACTACCTGCATAAGTGGGTCGAAAGGCGGAGACACCCAGGAGGTGGAGGGTCGGGATCCAAAAGCCTCCAGGTATACCGACTCATCCTCGGAGGGATCAATGGATGGCCAATTCCCCCTCTATTGGAGGAGCTCAAGGATGTCTGAAAAGGAGACATCCTCAGAGGGGGATCGTGGGGAACCCTCCGACTCATCTAAGTCGGTATCAGATGTAGTAGACTCAGGGGAGTCTGTGTGTTTCCTCTTACACGTCCTCTTCCGAGGGGGTTCACCTGCAGGATCAGGAGAAACTTCGGAAGAGAAGGAAATTCCCAATGGGGAAACCTGGGGCGATGGATCCCTGGGCCTGAGAGCAAGAGGCTGGCAAGAGGTGTCTACAGGCACCGAAGAGGAAGGAGCTAGAGGGATGGACCGTTGACCTGGCTCAGGAGCCAGGACACTCCTCATCACCTCAAAGGCTCCCCTCCCCGGGAGACCGGAAAATCCCCGTTCCGAGGAAACAGGAATTCCCGGCTCCACTGAGAGGGAAGGCTCCGAGGCCGATGTCGGTGTCGAGCTTACCAAAGCCGAAGCCCCGAGAGGGAGAGCGGGGTCGGACAAGGGTCCGATGCCACTAGCCCCCTCGAAGCCGACCAGGGAAACTCGACGACCGGATCCCTCCAAGGAAGGTCTCAAGGAGGAGATCGGAGCCGAAGACGACGGAGCCGAAGGATGTATCGGCTCCGGCGCCGAAACAGTCGCTGTCCCAAGAAGCTCCGGCTCCGAACTCTGGTGGGGAGTCGGAGGAGGAAGTTCAAGGGGTGAAGCAATAGCCGAAGTCTGCTGAGACGGGCTATGGAGCATTTGGGCCAGTGCCTGCGACTTTAACAGCCTGCTTACCACCCTCTCTAAATCGTGGTCAGACAGCCTGGAAGATTTCGAAGATCGGCTCCGATGACTCCGCTCTGACAAAAGAGGAGACCCCGGAGCCGAGTGGATCGATTCTAAAGACGGGGACCGAGATCTCTTCTTGGAGGAAGTCATCGGAGCCGACGTCCTATGGGTTCGAGATGGAGCTGAAGGCTTCTCGGCTCCGATACTGGATACTGCGTCAGCTCCAGCTGGAGCCGACAAGGCAACAGCAGATCGGGTGTCGGAACCGATCGGAACTGACCCTAGCTTAGAAGGAGAAAGATCGGCTCCGGCCGGAGCCGATCTCGACTCCAAAGGAGTCGGAGCCACCGGGGGAGGCTTGGAAGCTGTAGCCTGACCCCTGGATGGCTTGGAAGGCTTACTGGACCCAGTTTTAGTGGGTGAACCTTCCGGCTTTAGCAAGCCACGGAGGATTAGCTTGTTTCTCCTTTCCTGCAGGACTCGCTGGCTAAAAGAGTGACACAAAGCACAGGAGTCCTGCAGGTGTAAAGGCCCCAGGCAGTAAACACAAGAAGTGTGACCGTCTGTCAGAGACATTTTCTGACAGCACGAGTCACACTTCTTGAAGCCCGAGACCTTTACCTCTTTAGACATAGTCTAATGAGAAAAGAGTAATAAATACTCACACAGACACACACACAAAAACAGTCACACAAATTAATCCCCAAACACAGACACACAGATAGGGATTAATAAGGAAGGCCTAGGCCTAACTGAAAATTTTTAAAACTTTTTATAAAGTATAAAATTTTTCTAAAAGGGGAATAGGGTGGTTAAATGTAACACTAAACACTAAGAAATAGGAAAAAAGGGGAGATAACCCTGACTAAAGCTGTTTGAAACTCACTTACCTCAGCTGGCAAAAAAGGAGACCTCTTCGCAAAGCGGCAAACGAGATCTGAGGTAGTTCCACCTTGCATCATGGGATATAGGGTTGCCTCGAGCTGGTAAAAGGAGTTCTCAAGCTAAAGCAGTGCAGTCGGAGCCGAGGATCGGCTCCGAACCCATCCAGCAAGAATGAAGGCGAGATTGACAACTTAACATGCATATGTTTTATAATGTTTGTTATTGTAATGTACTCAGTTATGCCTATTCTGTAGTGCATAATGATGAATGAAGAGTTTGCTTTTTGTAAAGGGCTCTTTAATTATGTTTTTATACTATGTAATTGATTAATTGATTTTAATTGTGTGCAGTATTTAAATGAATGCTTGATGTAACATTCCTTTTGGTTCTGAAGAAGTTTTTTACGAAAGCGTTGAATAAAGTGGAAGTGACGCAAGTCCGTTGTTTCGTATTTTCCAAGCCTTGAGCAGTTTTTTGATCTATTTTTTTGTTCAGCTGCTTTGTCGACTTTTTGATTTTTGTTTAAAAACACATATCTGGTACACTGTGTGATATCAGCAACTATCTACACTTTTGTTGTATCATCAACAGTTTATCTCTACTTTTGATGTGTCATATTTATGCTGTTTGCCAAAAACAAAATATTACTAAATTACCTAAATACTACACTTAAAGCAAACTCTCCACCTGTTACAATAAAGTAGTCAAATCTGCTGCCAGACTTATGTATAGGATACATCATTACAGAGCCCTGACACAACTATGGCTTGAGATACCCAACTATTTAACATACTCACAACTTATTACTATCCACAATCTTATACATTTATCAGACAAATGCCCCTGCTCTAAAGGTGCCCTCCAACACTACTGTTTGGGTAGAGGCCTTCACTCACGCAATAAGCTATTAGTAATCACAACAAAGCCTAACAATTCAGCAGATCCCATTATGTATCTAAACTCTGGAACATCATCCCAACATACCTAAAACAGACCTTGAAACTGTCCATCTTCCAGCTCGTACTAAAATAACACATAAACCACATCTGGCTGTGCACATGCTCCTCACCTGGACAATTCTATTTTCCTTTGACAGTTTCTTGATCCTCTTTAACACAACAAACTTTTGTATCACTCCTCAATTACTTTCCTATCTTAATCCCCACTTTGCATTTCAAGTTATCCATCTCCTTCAAACACCTTCCACCACTCTCTAATAGCCAGATTTTATGTCAGTATGTACCTTAGTATTCTTATCACCCACCATCCTTGACTTCAGCTGTACAATGCCTCTTTCCCTCTCATAGCTTTAACAAATATCTCCCTATGTACTACTGCTTAAATTCATTCCTATCATTTATACTGTAACCCTTCTTACCCATGTCTTACACGTCATATATAATCCTAGCGTGTCATATATATTGCATATGAACTGTTAGCATACTACATATTCTATACTTTGAATTTAATATCTTGCATAATGTCAGCGCAGAAGAAATACCTGTTTTATCTTTGTATAGTATCACTGCAGAACAATTGCCTGTTTGTATCTAGATATCTTAAGAAATGTCTGTGTAATGTACCTTTGTAAATAATTTTGTTTTGTCATGAGTATCTTAAATGTATCTCCTTGGGCCTCCCAACTATTCTGGCTAACAAAGATAAACAAATAAATAAATAGTTTTACCTACTTTCCCAGAATGTGTTCATATACATCTTGGGATCTACTTTATTAACTTGAATACCAGCTGCTCGAATTTTAAAGTGTTTTTTTTAGTGAGGAAAAGCCTTCTGTACTCCCAACATAAGGACTCGTCCCCACACCCTTGGAGTATAAATATACTGCTTCCGAGGATGCACAGACTTAAGAAAAATATATTTACAGATACAGTCTATGTATGCGAGTGTGAAATAACCACTTAGCTGTGAGCAAGTAAGCAATGAGCACCTGATACTCAAATAAGAATAATGTAACTTGTATCTCAAATAGAAGTAGTTACTCGTAAATACAAAAACGTGTATTTAAAGTGTATATCTATCCACATTCCATGACACTAGATACAAAAAAACGGCTATGGTAAGTGATTATTTAAATAAGGAGCTACACTTTTCTGAATACCCCTTACTTTTTTCTTTCATTCAAATGTAAAAAAAAAAAAATCTAATTGCAATTTGCCAATCAGAAAGAAGGCATTCACAGTAAAACAAACCTGATTCTATCTAAATTAGCAACAAAAAAAAAAAAAAAAGAAAAGAAAGCAGAGTAAATAATATAACTGGACTATAAAAGTAATACATTCTAGCACAAACCTTCCAATGCTTCAAAAATACAACAAATAAATGAATTCTTACCTTAGAAAAACAACATTAAAGTTTACCTAAGGAATTTATAGGAGACAAATCGTCATACAATTGATAATTCTTAGAAATGTGTGCAAAACATCCTAATGACTTATTTTGTACGAACAAAGTTAATACAGCATGTTCAAGTTAGTGGACAACACTGCTTAAATACAAGTTTGTGTGACAGTATTTTGCTTAGACAAAAAGTTCAGGAAGTGTTTTAACTTGGTACTAGTCCTGTGCTGTTGCAAAAGTTATTTGGGTAGGTATAGGAACAGATAATTGAACAGGAATACATGTCAATCGATCAACACTTGAGCAGGTCTTTTATTGAGTGCTGAATGACTGAAACAAAAGGAGTGAAACAACTTTTGTTGAACTTCAAAGGCAAGTTTTTTTTTTTTTTTTTGCAGTGGGGCTTTTCCCTCCAATCAACATCCCTGTGACTTAAATATACCTACTCCAAAGTTACACAACAGTGGAGAAAAAAGAAAACTTCTCTGTCTGCAAAAGTTGTTTTGTTCCTTTTGTTTTGATAATTCAGCACAAGATAAAAGTGCTGTCGATCAGCTGACAGACACCCATTGAACAGTTGTTTGATTGTGGTAGGAAACCCTAAAGAGTAAAATGTTTGAATGTGGGCAAAGTTTTAAAATTGTTTAGCATATTGGCATATTAGTGCTTCTGTTCTGAGGTTAAAACAGCTAATACTGAGAGGATATGAGCAATATTATATAGCAAATGACATTCCAGAAAATAAAAAGTGCCAATGTTTCTTTAATATTAAGTGCAAACACTCAAACATTGAAGAGACAGAAATCACATTAGACAAAGTGATAAGCATTTACTATTTGTATAACATGACTGAAAGTGACACAATGGAAAAGTTAACATTTTCCAGACAAATTAAAGCCGTATTTTTGATGACATGCACTCATGTCACTGCTATTCTATATGTAAGTCTGCTAATAAAGCACTTACACACATCTGAATTGTAATAACTTCACTGTCAATTCCATCCCACTTTAAAATTAAATGTAAGGTACTTAGCTGTGGGTACATCTTTTTAGAAGTGACTGTTAAAAGACTCGCACATTGCAAATTACCCATGCCATAAAAAGGAAGATGCTTGAAAGGAAAAATCGCACGCGCGCACACACACACACACACACACACACACACACACACACACACACACACACACACACACACACACAGAGGAACACCAAATAAGAGGAAGTAGGTTGAGAATCATCAGATTTGTGACAGTAGTTTGCAATCAGCATCCCAGCAATGGGCAACAAACATGAGACCAGAGGTACATTTTTCAATACGCTCATGCTTTGCATGTGATTTTCAAATGTGATGATGCCCATGATATGTCCACTGTTGTTTAGATTGGTATTATCAATGCAACAATCTGAAAGTTATTTAAAGAAAATGATATAGACTTTACATAAATGCTTGAATCAAAAAGCCTTTTTAATCACAAAGTGCACAATAAATTAAATGAAGTATGGAAGCATTTCTGAATGTATGGTAGAGGTGCACACTAGCTGAGAATTATAAGTTTAGAGAGGACTAACTAATACACTATCAAGTAAGTTTTTGTATGCTGCCTCTCACCCATGTGTTTAGTTTGTTTTCTTTTCTGTGGCCCTGACTTTCTCATTTGTTCTGCTTTCTGCTCACATTTCTGCGGTCAGTCATGCCTACCTTTAGTATGAGGCAGAATTCTTTTCTTTCAGAAGATCTCCCTGCTTCTGTAATCAAATAAAGAAAAATCACTTCATGGACTCATGGACTAGTCAGAAACAGGAGTTTGGTTGGAGTAATGTGCTGGTTCGTAAACGCAGGCAAGCTAAAAATACCAAATAAAGTATTAAAACATCAGTTCAACTGATTTTTTTATTTTTTTTACAAGTTACAAATACATCACAACCAGAACTGATGGTTGCACTACATTTGTGGCTCTTCTTGGTGAAAATAGCAATGGAATGTTAACTATCAGTCAGCCAACAGGGGGCAATTGCAGGCCGAACCTTCTGTGGGTCCTTTTTTTATTTATCTTTTAAAGAGTAGATAGGGCACAGTCATACAGTCTGTTTAAAGTGAGGGGTGACAACCCCCTCCCCCACTCCAAGGTTCTGGCACCCTTAGACTGAAATCAAGAGAATGGAATGTTATACTTAATAACAGCCTGCAATATTGTGAACATAGCACTATCTGACCTTTAAATCTGTGCCATTTAGATAACACACACTCTGTGATCCATGAATTATCTTATGTATTTAAAATGAGGCAGTGGCTCATATTAATTTCTGTATTTGCTTTATCTCCTGTTTTCTGCTTCACTTCCCATTTTATGTGCAGTTATGACTAAGAAGAAATTTTCTGCTACTGTTATAAGTCCAAGTCATGGAGGACATCTGATGAGCTTGGGTTCATTACTGACACTTTGCCAGTTTTCAATACTTGGCATTTACATGTCCAGCTGCTGTTTACATGTGAAAGGTCAGGAGTGGTGAGCCATTAGAGGAAAGCAGCCTAGCACCAGAATTTGACAGAGTTCACTAATGTGTAGGACAGAACACTGATTAGTGGACATATTTCTATATCTGCTTTTATTTCAATGCCATCTGTCTTGTTATAAAAGCTGAACATGCAAAAATGAAAATGGCATGAGAGGGAGAAAGGAAACTGACATCCCTGATAGATGGGGGAAAGAGAGGTGTAGAATCTTGATTACATCTTGCAATGACTGATTGCTGAACTTTGACATGATTAGGCTAGTACTGACAGACCATTACACAGCAGTAGGCATTTAAATGGAAGCATATGACCTTTTAGGCATAGAAAGCATTGCTATAAAACTGACAAACCTGGAAGAGCTTTATGTAATTAAAACAAAATAGCTGGTACAGCTGGGAAGCAAGTTGAACATAGCATAAAAATTCTGCCTGACTGCTAAGCATAAGAATCAAACTCTTGCAACATCTTCAGGCACAAAAAACAATATCGGTAATTATTCAGAAAATGTATTATGTCCTCATTCAATTTATATTGATTTATTTGTTCTTGTTCTGTTGCCTGTCATATTGTATAACACTGTATGACATGCTCACTGGAATTGTTACCTGTTACCACACTGTCCCAGTCATCACTTCTGTCCTATTAAGAGGCAGGATTGCCATTCAGTAATAGATCAAGCTGGTAGGCCTTGCTCAGAAGTATAAAGGTCTGCCTATGATTCATACCCTTAGGGTCAGATCATGAAACATAGTAGCCACCTGAGTACCTCTGGGACAAGTTAGGATCTATAAATATAAGATGTTGTTTATTAAGCTCCAAAGTAAGTTGTCCTATCACTGGTCACTGTCCGATCTGCCATGGAAGAGAGCAAGTGACACGTTAGTTAATGCATCAGGCTGAGTCATGGAGGCATTAGAATACAGAAGACAGACAAACAGTTGTTTCCTCATTGGGGCTTTACCCATAAGTCCTGAGCTCCTCCCAGCTACATGACTCACAGCCCCAAGCTACTTGTACTGTTAACATACCAAGTATGTGACACATTCCTTTTCTTAGAGTCATTGAGTTATTCATTTATTTAATTATGTTTGTTTGTTTACCGGGGTAGTGCCTTGACCAAGAGTGACAATTTGCAGGCACAGCCTGGGTGAATGAGCATTCATAGGGGTTTCAGAAGCAACAACTGAACAAAATGATCATATACACAAAGTGAAAAAATTATTGCACAAAACAATTAAAATGCAGACAAAAGAACAATAATATGATACTAAAACAGCAAAGAAGCATCAAAATTATACTAGAAGAATTTCTTTAGTATGATGAGTATGTAAGTACTGTAAACACATAGGAGGCATTGTATGTATGTATGTATGTATGTATGTGCGTACATATATACATATACACAAACACACAGAGAAGATTAAAGATCATACACCTGAAGATAAATATTAGTGAGCATTATGTGATGTGCCCTTTATTAGAATAGGAGCATCTGGCTTGACATTTAAGGTGGGTAATGGTATTCTTTGTGAAGCTGAAAAGTTTGGGTTTTTCAGTAATGGAGTAAAAGCGGGATTGTTAGAAAGAGGCGATAACTATGAAGACTGTATGCCTGATAGACTGGAGAGAGGATCTTGGTGTGGTGTGGTGTGAGATGGTACAATTTGATACAGGTTGTATAAGCTGTAATATGATTTTTTTCATGGAGTTTGACAGTGAGTGGGACGATGACAAAGGATTCAAGCCACAGCAGCTTGAAGAGTTGAGTTTTAAGTAGAACACTGGATGTTTGTTTTATGGGAAGCCGTTTTGCTTTTTTTTTTTTTAATGAAACAGTGGTGTTCTTGTGATTTAATTTCTCCAAATATTTTGAGTTTCTAATACCATGACAGGAATGGATCCCATTTGTCAGTCAGGATATGATTACTGTTCATGAAATTAGTATTGTTTCAATCTTTGATGTTAGACAAGTGCTATTCTCAGCATCTGCCATGTAACCAAAATTGCCTCCTTTTGCAGTTCATATAGGTTTACATATTGGTAGCATAGTTATGTATTATTATAAATTCTTTTTTTATTAGTCCTGTCACTCCTACTACTATTGGAACTGTCTGGATACCTTTCTTCCACATTGCTCTCTTTTCTGCTTGCAATAAAAATCTTGATGATATTTTTGTGACTTTGTTTCTCTCTGTATGTAAGACACTGTACTCACTGGGTGTAACTATTTTAATTATCAATACTACTTTTGTTTTTGTTCTTTTTTTTTTTTACTTCGTGGACTACTACATTTAGTTTTTTCATATCTGTTTTTTAAACTGTTGGTAATGAGTGATCTCATATGATATAGGTTCATAAGTACTTACTAGGCTCTTGATCTGTGAAAATGTTTAGAAGACTAGCCCTGCATTCCCTTGAAATATTTAGCCCTTGTAATTTAAGTATAGATAACCCAGAGTTGACAGTATATTTACATGTTACACTTATCCATAAGGGACAAGGGTGATAAACCAGCGGTAAATTTGCAGTTTCCATTTGTCCAGATTACATATGAATAGAGTAAGAGAAATACTTTACTTTATGTGAAGAGAAAGACAATTCCAAAGAAGTGGTATTCTCTGTGTTACATATCTATCCCTCCAACATGTTCTATTTATGTTATAGAAGTGGTTAATATCTCTTGAGTGGTGTTTATGCCACCATTGGACTTGTAGATGTGCAGCAGATCTGAGAGGACAGGGCCTATTGAGGGTTTCTATGTGAGGCAGAGAGTGCCCCTCATTTTATGTTTAAATACAGGTGTATGAGACCATGATGAAGGACAGAGCCTTGAGATCATTGTAGTTTTTCTGATTTATGCCTTTGAGTTTCTTGGTGAGAAGGCATTGTAGAAAGCAAAAAGTAAGCCAGCAAACTGTGGTGCTGATACAAATATAGAATATGTATTGCATGTCAGCAAAAGAAATAACAAACAAACTGGTTTCAGCTAGGATGGTTACATAGCCTTCCTCTGTGTTAAAAATGAAAAAAGATCAAGCTTCCTTTATGCATGACATCAAACACAGCAAACAAACTGATTGGTCAAATTACAGATGTTCATTAAGTCCCTGTGGAAAAAGTCCACCCAATTTAATTATCCACTTCTTTTCTTTCACATCAAGAATAGTATGCCATCCAGCTTTTATTGATCTGTTGCCCCCAATTTTGTCTATCACCATAAATCTGAAAGAAGCTGTAGGATGTATTAAGGAATGCTTGTATAATGTGCTGCTGGGTTTCTTAGTCCTCATATCACTGATATGTTCTGATATCCTTATTCTAACTGGTCTTGAAGACTGACCCCACATAGAATGCTGAACAACTGCAAATAGCCAAATAAATCACCCAATCACTGCTACAGTTAGCAACAAATCGGATGTCAAATACATTCCCCAAATTGTTACTTGTGAATTGTTTAGATTTCATAATTCTATTGCAGTGACTACAATGGCCACAGGGTGTACACCCAACAAGTATGTCCCCCATCATAGGAAGGAATACGGATACACTAATGAATAGTGTACAAAGGCACTGGAACATCTTGTTGGCTGACAACAACTTATCGCAATTCCTTTGGGAGAAATGTCGTTTTTCATTCTGTAGGGGCGGAAATTAATTTGGGTTCACACCTAAGCCATTATAAAGGAGGGTCCAGAACCTCCACAACTTTTAGAACACAAACAACTATGATGGGGGACATACTTGTTGGGTGTACACCCTGCAGCCATTGTAGTCACTGCAATAGAATAATGAAATCCAAACAATTCACAAGTAAAAATTCGGGGAATGTATTTGATATCCGATTTTTTGCTAACTGCAGCAGTGATTAGGTGATTTATTTGGCTACTTGCAGTTGTACAGCATTCTATGTGGGTCAGACTTTGAGACCACTTAGAATAAAGATATCAGAATATATCAGTGATATGAGGACTAAGAAACCCAGCAGCGCATTATACAAGCATTCCTTAATACATCCTACAGCTTCTTTCAGATTTATGGTGATAGACAAAATTGGGGGCAACAGATCAATAAAAGCTGGGTGGCATACTATTCTTGATGTGAAAGAAAAGAAGTGGATAATTAAATTGGGTGGACTTTTTCCACTGGGACTTAATGAACATCTGTAATTTGACCAGTTTGTTTGCTGTGTTTGATGTCATGCATACAAGAAGCTTGATCTTTTTTAAATTTTAACACTGAGGAAGGCTATGTAACCATTATAGCTGAAATCAGTTTGTTTATTTCTTTTGACGACATGCAATAAATATTTTATATTTGTATCAGCACCACAGTTTGCTGGCTTACTTTTTGCTTTCTACATTGTGGTTGAAGCCATGCAATTGCCTAATGTGCAGGGGCCCTCTTTTACTGTTACGCAAGTCTTCCCTGCTGTGGGTCTGTGGCTTGCTGTATGCTCAAATCAGTTGGCTTGATGCATTTTGATTGGCCATATTCTATAAATTTCATCTTATCTACATGAATATTTTCCATGAATTTAGCCAGATTTTGTGAACTACTTGGTTGCCTCTATTAATATACCACCTTGTTGGCTGCAGGATTTCTGGTTTGGATTATTTTTGCGGCTCGATTGAGGGTTGCACTTGCTTGTGGGGCCTGGTTGGATTTCTCAAGTTTCTATATTTGACCTACAGGGAATGCTGAAGCAGCATCATTTGGTTTAGATTTGGCTGGTGGACTTTATTTTTCCGTTCAATAAATATTTTGCCGTTATTGTGAATCTATACACTTTTTTGAGGATTAGACTGGGGATTTACCATTAAGATTTTGGCAGAGGTGATTATCGCTAACCACGCCGAAGGAGTCCTGTGTTGTTGGTGCATGTGCTGGAACTTCTATCAAACGTAACTGTTTTTTGGGACTTTTATTGATTTATTTCATTTTTGAGGATTGTGTCTATTACATGATTATTAGAGAGACTTGGCCAGAGATGTTGCTTACATGTTATTGACTTTTACTATTGAGGGGCAGACTGAGTTTGGCAGAATCGCCACTTTGTCTGTTTCTCTTTTTCTCTAAGGGTCATATTATGCTTATTAAAGTAAAAATATAATTTATACCCTATATGTATGTGGGGTTGGTCATATGCCTATATCTTTTTATATGAATAATATGATGCTCCGTGAATGTTTCTCTAAGAACTTGTTCTAATAACAAAAGGCTTATGAATACTAATAACAAAAGACTTGTTCTAAGAACGTGAACTATCTTCAAGAACTTGTTCTAATAACAAAAGGCTTATGAATACTGATTTCATCTATGGTATTGAGTGATAGGTATTTGTTTACTAATGACTGATGATGGGAGCAACTGTTTTGTCTGAATTTATGGTTGTTTAATTTTGAATTTCATAATACTGTCTTTGAAATATACAGCTTTACATCTGGACTTAGGCATACAGTTGTATGGGATTCACCTTGCATATGTATGTTCAATTGGTCGACATTGCGGCTCAATAATATTTTTTAATAATTCTTATGGGGTAACAGCATAAAGGGGATGCTATGACCTATGTATTAGTGGGTCTCAGCTCGGATGTTGTGATCAATTGACAAAATTATCAGGTACAATTTTGGGTAATTATTTGTTGCTATCTTTATATATTTGGAGGGTGGACAAAAAATGTACAGGCTGGTTTTATAATGTCTATATATCTGACCTTATACCAATGGATAAAGCATTTTTCTGCTGTGGATTAATACTATTGGTGGCTGATTATGCCTTCTGAGGTGGATGTAGCATTGCCTAAATGACAACAACATAATTATTTTGCCAAATTTTGGGGTTTATGAGCAAGAGCTATTATGGTCCACTTATAGGTTCATAGGTTCATAGGTTGGTACTAGGCTATCAGCCCTAGGGCCTATACAAGCCTAGCCATAACGATTCCCTGGCTATTTCTTCCCACATTATTTACTTTCCTGGACCCCTGTCTAGCAGGGCGACTGACGTGATCCCTGGGGAGAATTTCCTTTCTCCCATCCAATCGTCAAGGTTCCTCTTGAAGAGGTCCAAAGAGGCACTCTGCTTGACATGTATGGGCAATCTATTCCAGAGTCTGGGGAGTCTCTGGGTCAGGAACCTATCCCTCCAGCATGTTTTGTTTATTGTGATGACAAGGTTTAGATCCCTGGAGAGTGTAGCTCTGAGGGATTGGGATTTCTTTAAGTGTAGCATGTCCAACAGCTCTGGGTTTGACATGGCCTTGTATGCTAAGCAGAGATCGCCTCTGAGTAGACGATATGCGACAGAGTATAGCTGGAGTTTTTTAAGACGGTCAGCGTAGGGCATCTGCTTTAGGCCTGTGATTCTGTTAGTGAGGTATTTCTGAGGCCTTTCCAGTTGTTGCAGATGTCTTGAGAGGTACATACCAAATGAGGCGTTGTATTCTATAATGGGTCTAATGAGGAATGAGTACAGTGGGACAATGACCTCCTTTTTTCTGGATGAAAAGCCCTTCGTGATGAGGTGTGCCACATAGAAGGATTTCCTGACTGTTGTGGCGATGTGGTTATCGAAGGTGAGACCACTGTCCACCTGTGTCCCTAAGTCTCTTATCACACTTTCTGTGTTTAGTGTACTGCCACCTATATGGTAATTCATGGATACATGTTTTTTCCCAAAGGGGATAACAATACATTTCTTGGCATTGAGCTTGAGCCCATGGCTCTGGCACCAAGCATCTGTTTCTGTAAGGCCCTTTTGTAGAGTATCCACATCATTTGGGGATTCAATAATGGCTCCCAGTTTGCAGTCATTTGCAAACTTTGTTAGCCAGAGTCCCTTAGTGTTGACCTGTACTTTAGAGAAGTAGATGCCAAACAAGAGCGGCCCCAGGACTGAACCCTGAGGTACTCCACTTGTCACTTGTCTGGAGCTGGATTTGGAGTCGGCTACTTTTACAGTGTGGGTTCTATCAGTAAGCCATTTAGCAACCCATTGGGTGACATAGGGATTAATGCCCAACTTAGTAAGTTTATCTATGATTCCAGAGTGGGGGATGGTGTCAAAGGCCTTGGCAAGGTCTAGATAGGCTGTGTGGACCACCTTACCCTTGTCCATGGCTCTGGAGACTGATTCAAAGAAGTCAATCAGGTTCAGGAGACAAGATCGGCCCTTCACAAACCCAAACTGGGTGGGGTCCAGTGTTTGAAGGTTGTCAATGTCTTTGTTTATAAGTTCCATGATAATACGCTCCATGGCCTTGCAGATAAGGCTTGTCAGACTGATGGGATGGTAGTTTCCGGGATGCAAGGTGGATCCCCCCTTGTGGATTGGGATAACTATAGGTCTGCGCCACTCAGTGGGCATGAAACCTGAGGTGAGGCTATGATTAAACATGACACTTAGGTGAGGTGCCAGTTCATATTGTAGTTCATGTAGTACACAGCCCGGGATGTCATCTGGTCCCATGGATGCTGTATTCTTGGCTTTAGAGAGTGCGTTTTGTACCTGTGTGGCCGTTATTACTGGAATTTGGCAATCTTCCAGTATTGAGATGGGCCATTTAGGGGGTGAGAGGGGGGTGAAGTTGGCACTGAATCGATCTGCCAGGATATTGGCAATATCCTTCGGATCAGTATATTTAATGCCATTCTGTTTTAGCTCAGAGCAGATCTGAGCATTGCCATTTAGATTCTTGACATAGTTATAGAATGCTTTGTGGTTGTCTTTGGAATCTTTGGCAATTTTATTTTCGTAACTAGCTTTAGAGGATTTTATGAGGCATCTCAGTTTCTTACTGAGGCTAGTAAGGGAGTTTTTTGCATCCTGGGATTTTCTTCTTTTCTGCAAAAGTTTCTTCCTTTTGTTGTAAAGTTTGTTTATGGCAGGGGACCACCAGATTGGCTTCCTTTTTTGGATGAGAGCATTTTGGTTCTATTTGGGATGGCACGATTCATGCATGAGTGGATGTGCTCATACAGTGCCTTAGTGTAGGATTCAGCAGTTGAACTTTCAGTTCCCGTCTGCATGGGTGTCATGAAGTTTGTCACTTCTGACTTGAGTAGCATGAAGTTGGATTTGGAGAAGTTTTTTATGGTGGTTTCTTTACTGGGGGGTGGGGGTGGGATGTGGATGTTAAGGGTGATTAGTTTATGGTCAGACCTGACTAACGAGGGGGTGACCATAGGTATGGAGCATTGATTTCCTATGTTGGTAATGACCAGGTCTAGGATATTGGAGCCCCTGGTGGGACTATGGATTAGTTGATCCAGGGCGTTGGAATTTATGAATTCCAAGAACCGTTGCACAAAGGTGTTGGGACATGAGTACCCAGTTAATGTCAGGGTAGTTAAAATCACCCAGTATTAGGGTGTTTGGTTCTATCTTAATATTTTCCAGTATGTTTAGAAAGGTGTAGTGAGAATCTTGGGGTATGGTGGGGGATCTGTAGAAAGCTACAATTTGGATTGCAGTCTTACCTAGTGTTAGTTGCACTTGGAGAATTTCAGACACATTGTGTTGGCCAACTAGCCTGGTGGTGTGAATATCCTTGGTGAATATTGACACTCCTCCACCTTTAGTGTTTCGGTCCTGGTTTGGTGGACGAAAAGCGTGGTAAGAGTTGTAGCCTGCTATTGCAGCGGTGCTCTCTGGAGCCTTGAACCAGGTCTCAGTTACTGCACAGATATCGATGTTCTCCATTTTTAGGAGTCCCTCGAGAGAGTGCATTTTGAGGTTTAGACTTCTAGCATTGAGTAGCATTACTTTCAGATTTTGCATGCTTGTACCTGTTACGGTGGTGGTTTTGTCCTTTGAAGTTTGCCTAAAAAAGGCACTATAGGGGTGGCAAGAGCCTTAGCCAGTAACCTGAATCCCAGGAGCGACAGGTGCAGACCATCTCTGGCAAAGCATCGTGGTCTGTCAATCATGTCATCCCAGGCAGACAGATACTGGATCCCCTTTGAATGACACCATAAGCTTAGCCAATTGTTGAAGTCAATCATTTTATCCTTATATTGTGGTATAATTCTGGGCGAAGGCAGGATGCTACTCAGGGCTAGGGTCATACCTGCCTGGGCCACATGATCCGAGAGCTCTTCCATGTCTCTTTACATGTAGTCCAGGGAGGTACGTCTCAAGTCATTCACTCCAACATGGACAATGACAGAGTCATATTTGTACTTGTTGTGGAGTGACTTGAGTGCATGCGTTATGTGGCGGATCCTGGCACTCGACAGGCAGCTGACTGTAATTTTCTCCTTATTCAACCTGGTGAGAGGGACATCAGTGTGCCGGACTATAGAGTCACCTATGACTAAAGTGTTAGGTACATTGTCTTGCCTTAGGGGCTGTTGCTGGGTGGCACACTGGTGTTGTGAACTATGTGACACATTGGTTGTGATTGGTGTTTGTTTGTGTTTCAGCTTCAGAGGTCTTTGTTGCTTGGGCAGGTTACAGTTAAGGGCCTCTGCATATGTGGATTTAGTGTTGCTATATGTGGGTGTTGGTGGTGCGGGTTTAGAAGGGCTATGTGTTGCTTGAGGTGTAGTGTGGGTGTTAACCTTCTCCTCTTGACTGTTTAGCACAATCTTGGGTGGAGAGAGCTTTGCTTCCATTTTGGCAATGTAAGTGCATCTCTCACAGGTTGTAGTGTTGGGTGGTAGGAGGAGAGGGTTGTCTGTGTACATGAGGCAATTGCTGCATTGCCCCAGTATGCCCAGATTCACCAGGTAGACAGGAGAAATCACCGGAAGCTGACCCTTGGACATGCCTGGTTTGGGGCTTTTTTTTTCTTTGTAAAGTATAGGAGCTGTTTCCTTAGCAAGGTACTTTGCAATTATAGGCTGTTTAGTGCCTACTATTAATTTATCCTTGTTAACAAGGAGAGTTCAGTGTTTGGAGTGCTTTCCAGCAGATATTAGAGAAAGTGCTAGTCACAGGGATGCTTAAAGGTAAGATTGAAAAGAATGCACTCTGCAGTGTGCACTAGAGAAGTTAGATGTGAAAGTAGGTAACTTGAGTTTTACCTGTTTAAAAAGTTAAGGTTTAGTGGAGAGTTACTATTTTTAAAACAGCAAGATGGATTGAAAGGGGTGGTCACTTTTGTATTTTGGTACTATGAAATACTGTAGGATGGCCAATAAATTTAAATAATTGAAGGGGTGAGATTTCAAAAATGATGATTTTGTGATTGCTCACATAAGCCAGTGAAGGTAGAGAGAAATGAGATATATGGTCAGATTAACATAAGAGGCGGGCAACTAGAAAGACAGTGGTATTTAACAAGACAACTTAAATGGGTGGGAGTGCGGGAAAAATTCTGCCTGACTCAGAACAGAGAGAGGTGAAATAGGTGGATGTAGCATCCTGTTTAAACTAGCAATATATGAAATACCTGATGTGGACATACCATTGCCGAGGTAAACGGAATGATTATATTTTGGGCATACTGGCAAGGGCTATTATTGTTCACTTCATAGATTTTGGAAATATGCAACTGTATAATGTGAGAACTTGAACACAGCAGTATTAAAAATGATTGTTCCCATATTGGAATTGTTTGGTTTAATAGATATTATATGGACATAGCATTGCCAATTTGAATGGATATATAACTGTTTTTTTGCACTCTGGTTTTGGGAATTTTGTGGCAAGAGCTATTATGGTCCATATTTGATTAAAGGAGATTTTGGTGATATTTAGAGTAAATATAATATGTTTTGAATGAGTTTGTTGGTATATTGGTTATTAAACAGGCATCAGGTTATTTTTCCTAGTACAAGACCAGTTGGTATATTGTTTTGTTTCCATCCTTCAATGATATTTGTGTTTTGAATATATTTTCTGCTTTCCAATATTAACATCTGATTGTGTACCAGCTGAATATGGATTTAACTAAAATATTATCAGGTCTTTCTGCTGATAGGGAGGACTTGGGGGGTCTTTTGTGTAGGTAATACTAACCATGGAGACATTGGTACCATTACAAAAGGACCGGAGAGTATTTGTGAAGCTTTATTTCAAAAAGTGAATAAAAGTATGAGATCATTGAGATCGAATGTATGGCACTCTAGGCTTTTTAAAGCTTATTTGGCTAAAGGCATCTCTCCGAGAGGGTGGAGGGTAAGGATACAACCACTTGTTAATGAGATTGATGTGGAATTGGCAAAACAGTGGGCTATTATACAGCAACAAGCCTCCATTGGTTTTGTGGAAGTATTAGCAAATTATCATGACAAATCATAGATAGGGATATTGGAGATATAACCAAGCTATGTGAAGAAACAAAAATTTTTGAAGGACAACCTTTTTATGCCACGGGTCTTAATAAATTAAGTAAAGACCTCCTTACTTTGGAACAACAATTATGTGAGAGGAAGGTTCACCAATTTCAGCAGGACCAAACTGATTATGAATGCGGAAACCCATTCAGCTATAATAAACATGTCAGATTTGAGGAAGGTAATATTAAAGTAACCAAAAGGAAACGTCCCAGATCTATTCTTAAAAAATGTTCAACTGGTGCTGAGACATCAGCAGAGGATTCTTCATCAGCCTCTGACTTGGGCATACAGCAGGCCTCAGTTTCACCCACCCCCAAAAGAAGTAACACCACAGCCCCTTTAGGCCCCACTCCAAAAATAGACAACATGGAAGGGTTGTTGAAATTAACTCAGAGATAAATGTATGTAATAACAATGTTTTAAACATTTCGAATGTTACGTTGTCACAAACACAAACAAATCTACTTAATAAAGGCCTGAACTTTATTCCAGGTTTCTTTGTTTCTGAAGATAATTTAGCCCAGGATGTAATAGGATTTTGTAGGTTATTGAACCTAAGGTTACATTTTCAAGAAACTATTGATAATGATTCTGATAGGGCTTTTACTTATCATAAGTCCAAATTTGCACCACATATGCACCACAATGTTCAGTTATTTCAAACAAGCGTACTTAACGAATTACATTTTCATTCTAGGGAACTGAGTTGTCAGGCAAATAACCTCTCAAAGATTGAACTTGAAGCCTTACATGAATTAGAAAATAATAATGACCTGGTCATCCTTTCTGATGACAAAGGTGGGGCAGTTGTGGTCATGAACTGGGCTCAATATGATGCCAAAGCACATAAACAACTCAGTGATGAGCGCTATTGTGTTAATATGCCTTTGGATCCAACAGTTAGATTAAAAAAACAAACTGATGATTTTTTATTATCTGCCAGACAGGAAGGTATTATTTCGGATACAACCATGTACCACCTTACGGTATCAGATCCTATGAATCAATATATTTACTTTTTACCTAAGATTCATAAAGTCCATCACTGAGCCCCTTTCACAATTTCTCACCAAATTTCTGCAACCACTATTGAAATGGGTCCATTCTAGAATCAAGGACACTACAGAATTTTTACACATCATTTCTGAAACACAACAAGGATGGCTATTATGTACACTTGATGTCAGTGCACTTTACACTAATATACCACATGGAGCTGGTTTGGAAGCCATAGAATACTGGCTATACAAATCAAATCTACATCAATCTGGTTTCAACACCTTTCTGATATGCCTCACTGAACATGTCCTTACTAAAAATGTCTTCTTCTACCAGGAGCAATGCTATTGGCAGGTACAAGGAAAACCAATGGGGGCATATTTTGCCCCCATTTATGTGGACCTTTTCATGGCATATGTAGAGGAACATCTTATTTATGATAATGCACATAATATTTACCTGGAAGAGATTGACATTTGGAGAAGGTTTTTGGATGATTTTTGGATGATTGCTGGATGGTATGGAGATCGGATGTGGATTATTTGATGGAATTTATGGGCTATCTTAATGAGAATAAATGGGGCCTACAATTCACTGTGCATTATAATTTGGAACAAATAATGTATCTTGATGTTCTGATCACCAGAAATACTGATCATACTTTACAAACTGAGGTATTTCACAAGTATCCACAGTATAATTCCCTTCTCCATGCATCCAGCTTTCATCCACCTCATATAGCTAAGAATATTCCAAGTCACAGTTCATAAGAATGAGACGTATTTTTCACAGCAATCTACTTATGAACACTTTAGGAAAGATTTAACTAACAGATTTCGTGACAGAAGTTACAAAATGGGACATGTTCTCGGTGCAGGCAACTGGGCATCAACATTAAATAGAGAGGATCTCTAGAAATATAAGGATAAACATCAAACAATTAGCTTAGACATTTGGTTGATAACTACATATGGAAGGTATATGGATACATTAATGAACAGTGTACAAAGCCACTGGAACATCTTGCTGGTTGACAAGAACTTATCGCAATTCCTTCTGGAGAAATGTCGTTTTTCATTCCGTAGGGGCAGAAATTTGGGTTCACACCTAAGCCATTATTAACGAGGTCCAGAACCTCCACACCTTCCAGTACACAAACAACTATGATGGGGGACATACTTGTTGGGTGTACACCCTGTGGCCATTGTAGTCACTGCAATAGAATTATGAAATCTAAACAATTCACAAGTAAAAATTTGGGGAATGTATTTGATATCCGATTTTTTGCTAACTGCAGCAGTGATTGGGTGATTTATTTGGCTACTTGCAGTTGTTCAGCATTCTATGTGGGTCAGAGTTCGAGACCACTTAGAATAAGGATATCAGAACATATCAGTAATATGAGGACTAAGAAACCCATCAGCGCATTATACAAGCATTCCTTAATACATCCTAAAGCTTCTTTCAGATTTATGGTGATAGACAAAATTGGGTGCAACAGATCAATAAAAGCTGGGTGGCATACTATTCTTGATGTGAAAGAAAAGAAGTGGATAATTAAATTGGGTGGATGTTTTCCACCAGCACTTAATGAACATCTGTAATTTGACCAATCAGTTTGTTTGCTGTGTTTGATGTCATGCATACAAGAAGCTTTTTCATTTTTAACACTGAGGAAGGCTATGTAACCATTATAGTCGAAACCGGTTTGTTTATTTCTTTTGCTGACATGCAATAAATATTTTATATTTGTATCAGCACCACAGTTTGCTGGCTTACTTTTTGCTTTCTACATTGTGGTTGAAGCCATGCAATTGCCTAACATGCAGGGACCCTCTTTTACTGTTACTGAGAAAGCACTGCAGTCATTCATGTTTGGCTAAGTATTTCAACAATTATATACTGAAGGGGGCATAATACTCAATGATTGACCTTATACGTGCCAAATGCGGTGGAAAGATCACATCCGTGGGCATAGACACCATGCCCTTACTAATATGCTGCACAATGAAAAAGGACTTTCTTACAGTAGTGGATATATGGTGATCAAAGGATAGTGTATTTCTCCACATTGGTTCCCAGGTCCCAAACTACTGGATCAATTTTCATAGGTGTTTTGTCGTTATTACAGGGTACATCATGCTTGCCAAAGGAAAATATTATATATTTTTCTGCATTTAAATTTAGCCCGTAGTTATAACACCAGCTATTTGTTTGTAAAACACCCTCTTGGAGGATTTTGGTGTCCTCTGGAGAGTTTATGGTAGTACATCTGCAAACTTGGTCAGCCATAATTCCTTAATATTAACTTTGAGTTCTAAGAAGTAAATACCAAAGAGAAGTGGCCAAAGGACTGACCCTGAGGTATATCACAAGTGACAGATCTTTTGGAGGAGATAGAGCTGCCTACTTTTTTTTTCTGGGTTCTGTTTGTGAACCCATTGCTATCCAATGAGTTACACAGGGATTAGCATTTAGATAGGGGAGTTTATTAACAATACCTGGGTGTAGAACAGTGTCAAATGTCTTTGTGAGGTTTAGATATGCAGTGCATACTATTTTTTCTCTCATGTATTGCTTCAGTAACTTTTTGAAGAAGTCAACCAGGTTAATAAGGCAAGATCTGCCCCTGACAAAACCAAACTGACTTGGATCAAAGGCTTGTAGGTTACCTATGTCCTTATTTATTAATTCCATAATGATCCTCTAGATAGGCTTACAGATTAAGCTGTTTAGATGTGTGGGTCTATAATTACACAGGTTCATTGACATCCCATCTTTGAGCTGGGGTATGACTGTTGCTGTCCTCCATTCACCTGACACAAAACTTATTTCGAGGTTGATATTGAATAGCCTCTGTTCTGGGTTGTCCTGTTTCAGGCTGGCCAGTAGGCAGCCTGTTATGATGTTCTTCATCTCACATTGCTGCAGTCCTTACACTTGGGTAGTCCGCTGTCCTCGGTTGGCCCGAATATCAAAGTATAAGGCTGACGTCGGTCAAGGCGCATTTGACTGACATCAGGACGTCAGGGTACAAATGCGCATGACCGACGTCATATCCTCAGTCTTTTTTGCCGCATGGTCCGATGCAGAAGCAGCGTTGCAAGTGCCGGTTGGCGTTCTGAAATTGTTCGATTTTGGAGTTTCAGACCGAGTCAAAGTTGGCTAAGTACCCCGTTGGGGAATATTTTAGTTTTTTCTTGCCTCAGTGGTTTACCGGATGTCAGAAAAAGTGAATAATTGCATTTCTTGTGGGAAACAGATACCGCATAGAGACTATCATACTTTGTGTATTCCTTGTTTAGGGCCTGAGCACGACGTTGTTGGGTGTCGCTCTTGTGCTAGATTCAATAAGCGCACTATAAAGAGAAGGTTAGATTGTGCCAGATTAGTCTTTGGGAAGCGGTGCAATTATAAAATGCCGTCGGATGCTCCGACGCCCGCTTCTTCGAAGAAGCGCAAGGACAAAGCAGTTAAGCCTAGGCTAGAAGAACCGTCTGTACCGGACGCCGGTTCTTTAGAGGTGTCGGTGGAGCCGGTGGTTCCACCGGAGGTTTCTTTGGGATCCCAGGGAGACTTTGTTATTGCAGGATGTGGCCTCTCAGGAGGCAGGTCAGGCTGATGGGGCTTCTCAGGTTACTGTACTCCCCTCCCTTCCTAGGGTGGTTAGGCCCTCTCCTTCTGTTTCCAAGGCTTCTCCCAGAGGCAGGCCAGGTTTAGCTTCAGTTGGTGTCACCCCTAGTTCTTCAGGAACTGTGCCCAAGAAGCATATGCTTAAAATGGCAGAAGATTTGATTACTTTGATTAGGGGTTCTTTGCCCCCTCCTGATAAGAGACCTAGGGTGGAGCCTGAGCTAGGGAGTTTTGAGCAGGCTTCGGATGTTTCAGAGTCTTGAGCTGAAGACTTGCAGGAGTATTCCCCTTATTCTGATTCTGATGTGGATGATTCTACTCCTTCTGCTTCTCCTCCTGAGGATTTTTCTTTTCAGAAACTCGTCATTCCATGAGGGAGCATTTTAAGTGGGAAGGTCAGGACTTCTCTGATTCCAGGAAAAGGCTTAGGGAATTTTTGTTTTTACCCCAGCATAGGCCTTTGGCTATACCTCCTGTTTTGGATGTGGTGGAAGATTTTTTACAGAGGCTTCTCTTAATCCTGATTCTTTGCCTCCTGCTCCTGTTAAACCGGATAGGTATTACAGGGTGCCTGAAGCTCATAAGTATCTTTTTAAGAGTCCTAGGGCAGACCCAGAAACTGTTAGTCAGGGGCCTAAAGGTGTTAAGGCTTCTGTTGTCAAGAATCCGGTTCCTACAGATAAAGAGGCCAGGGCCTTGGATAGATGGGGAAAGAAAGTTTATACTTCTTCCACTCTAGCTATGAGGGCTTTGAATTGCCAGTTTCACATGTTGAAATACCAAAATTATCTCCTTTCTCAATTGAAGTCTAAGGTTGATGCTCTGGCGGAAGGTATTGATTGTAAAGAGTTACAAGATTTAGTACATGTTTCTGAACAGGTGGGTAAGCATTCTTTGCAATGTGGTTTTGATGCTTTACAGGCCTCGTCTAGGGTGGCTGCCACTGGGTCAGTTCTTCGCAGGCACGCCTGGCTGAGGGATCAGAATTTATCTGACCATGTTAAAACAAGGATTTTAGATGCTCCTTTACAATCTGATGTGTTGTTTGGTTCTCCTGTTGAGGCAGTTTTAAAGAAAATGGAAGACAAGGCTAAGTCTATGCAGACTGTTAAAGATTTTTTGCAGGTTCAGCCTCCAAAGTTTAGTAGAAATTGGCCTACTAAGGGGTGGACGTATCCTTCTTATGATTCCCAGTCTAGGGGTAGATCTAGACGTGGCAAGGGCAGAGCTCAGGGCTCTTTCAGGCCTAGAACAGGGAGTTCTCCTGCACAGTCTTCGGGTGAGGGCAGGGGTCAGTCCTTTCGTAAACAGACCCAATGACCTACCTTTTCAGCTGCCAGAACCTTCTCGTCTGGCAGCACCTTTGGGAGGAAGGTTGGCACTTTTCAAAGAAAATTGGAGTTTAATTACCCAAGACAGATGGGTATTGGATATCATTTACCAAGGTTACAGGTTTTATTTCCATACCTTGCCTCCTTTCAAAGGCATGCCAGACGTTCCTCCTCAACAAAGAATAGAGGCTCACAAGCAAATTTCTCTGTTACTCCAAATAGGGGCCATACAGCCGGTCCCTATGCCAGAAGTGGGCCTAGGATTTTATTCTCGCCTGTTCCTAGTACCAAAGAAAGGGAACACGTGGAGACCAATTTTGGACTTATCTATCCTCAACACTTATCTGGACATTCCCAAGTTCAAAATGTTGACGTTACAGCAGCTTTTACCTCTGCTGGGCAAAGATCATTGGGTGGTAACTTTGGATCTCAAGGAGGCTTATCTTCATGTTCCTATCAGACTGAGTTGCAGGAAGTATCTGCGTTTTCGAGCTGGGACTTCTCATTATCAGTTCTCTGCATTGCCCTTTGGCTTATCTACTGCGCCCAGAGTGTTCACGAAGGTTCTGGCTCCAGTGATAGCTTTCCTCAGGTTAAAAGGAATACAGATCTATCCTTATTTGGACGATTGCCTGATTCTGGCTCAAGGAAGGGATGAGCTTCTTCATCATTTGGATTATGTGATAGCAGTGCTAAGATGCCTGGGGTATTCTGTGAACGAAATAAAGTCCAGTCTAGTACCCTCTCAGGACATGTGCTTTCTGGGTGTGAGACTGAATACAGCATCCCAGATGGCCTTTTTGACCCCGGACAAACAAAAGAATCTTTCCCTTTACTTTCATCAGTTGTCTCATCAGTCCAGGCTGACTGCAAGGACAGTCCTTCAAGCCTTGGGGTTCATGGCATCTTGTATTCTGGTGCTTCCCAATGCCAAACTGCATATGAGGAAGCTACAATGGTATCTCAAAAATGTATGGACACAGCACTGCCAGGATTTGGACACTGTCATTCAAATAATACCTTGCATTCAAAAGGAATTGCTGTGGTGGGCACAGGAATGTCACCTAAACAAGGGACTCTCTGTGACCCGGCCAGAGGCGAGTCAGATTCTAACAACAGATGCCTCAGACAAAGCTTGGGGAGCTCATCTGAATGGAAAGTGGATACAAGACAAGTGGCCTGCCAGACTACAACATCTACATATCAACTTGAAAGAGATGTTAGCAGTCCAGTTTGCATTAATAGCTTTCAAAGATTTACTTCTTCCAGGGCAGGTGTTGATTCTAACAGACAACACAACTGTCATGTGGTACATCAACAAGCAAGGCGGGACACATTCTTATCCTCTATGCAGGCAAGCAATGATTTTGTGGGAGACTGCTCTCAGTTTACAGCTAAATCTTCAGGCAAGGTTTCTGCCGGGAGCACAGAACTCCTTAGCAGATGTGTTGAGCAGACAAATTATGGATCCCCACGAGTGGAAATTGGATCCTCATGTATTTCAGAAATTGACAGTGTCATGGGGAACTCCAGACATAGATCTGTTCGCTTCTCCACTAAACCACCAGCTGCCAAAGTTTTGCACAAAAGGTTTCATCCCACAGCTTGGAAAGTGGATGCTCTTTCCTTCAATTGGAGCAATCTTCATGTGTATGCCTTTCCGCCTCTGCCTCTCCTCCCAAAGGTACTACTAAAGGCCAGACAAGACAAGCCAAGGATGATTTTGATAGCTCCAGATTGGCCTCGACAGCATTGGTACCCATTACTGAGAAGCCTGGTACAGAAGCCTCCATGGCCTTTGCCTTCGATTCCACACCTGTTGTCTCAGGAGGACAGTCATTTGCTCAATGTCAAGCTTCACTCTCTGCACCTAACAGCCTGGCATATTCTGTTTTGAACCATAGTGGGCCTCCACTTCCACAGCAAGTTTTGAATGTTATTTTGGAAGCTAGAAGGCCTAGTACAAGGAAAGTGTACGCAGATAAATGGAAGAGATTTTTATTTTGGAGTGCAGCAAAGGATTTTGATGTTTCTGAGCCTAATTTAAGTGTGGCTCTTCAATATCTTACTGAGTTACTGGACAAAGGTTTGTCCTTCTCTTCTATTAAGGTTCATGCTGCAGCAATTTCGCTCACTATGATTGTGACCCACCATTGTTTTCTCATCCTTTGTTCAAGCAATTTCTTAGAGGGGCAAAGAATATAAGACCCCCACGAAGAGCTCCTACTCCTGCTTGGGATCTCAATTTTGTGTTGGAGAAACTCACTCTACAACCTTTTGAGCCTGCAGCTACTACTGAATTAAAGTTTTTATCATGGAAGACTGCTTTTTTGTTGGCTATTACCTCTGCAAGAAGGGTTTCTGAGTTGCAGGCCCTTATGGCGGTGGAGCCTTTCTTAATTTTCCATAAGGATAGGGTATCTTTACGTACTAATCCTTCTTTTATGCCTAAAGTGGTTTCTAGTGTGGCTTTAAACCAAACTATTCATTTGCCTACTTTTTATGCAAATCCCCAAAATAAAGGGGAAAGGATTTTGCACACTTTAGATGTACACAGGCAGTTGCGATATTATTTGGACAGAACTAAAGGGTTCAGGCAGTCTCAGCAGTTATTTGTTTCTTTTGCTTTGAGCTCTCAGGGCAAGCCTGTGTCAAAACAAACTATTTCTAAGTGGATTGGGTTTTGCATTGCTTTCTGTTATTCCCATCATGGCAAGGAGATTCCAGCTGGGATTAGGCCTCATTCCACTAGGGCTACTGCCACTTCGACAGCTTTTTGAGGGGAGTGGCAACTAAGGATATTTTGGAGGCAGCTACTTGGAGTTCAGTGCATACTTTCTCTAGGCATTATCACCTACCACTTTACTCTAAATCCAGGGCTGGTTTTGCCACTGCTGTTTTGCAGGGCATTTTGGCAGCTCCTGCTTCCTTATAGTTTGGCCATCCTCCCTTACCTCTGCTTTGGGATTCTACCCAAGTGTAAGGACTGCAGCAATGTGAGATGAAGAACATAGTACAGTTTTGTACCTACCATAAATGTAGATGTTCGAAGATCCACATTGCTGCAGTCCAATTTACCCTCCCTCCTTCCCCTCTGTACTTAGAGGCGGTTGTGTGGGTTGGGTTGTCAATATGAGGTATATTGTATATATTGTATATATTGTACATATTTTTAGTGCTAGGATGGTTGGTTGTTTGTTTGCTGTCTTTTGGTTTTGACCTTTATTTTTAGGGTCTTCTGACATCTGGGGCAAGAAATGACTGAGGATATGACGTCGGTCATGCGCATTTGTACCCTGACGTCCTGATGTCAGTCAAATGCGCCTTGACCGACGTCAGCCTTATACTTTGATATTCGGGCCGACCGAGGACAGCGGACTACCCAAGTGTAAGGACTGCAGCAATGTGGATCTTCGAACATCTACATTTATGGTAGGTACAAAACTGTACTTTATCTGGCCCCACAGAAGCAGTATTCTGGCCTTGGAAAGTGCTCTGAGGACTTGTTCTTCAGAGATTTGGGGGTGTCCTGATATGGGTATGCGATCTGGGAATGTGGGAGGGAGGGGTGAAGTTAGGGTTAAATTTATCTACCAGTAGATTGACAATTTCCTCAGGGATTGAATATGTGATATTATTTGCTAGTAGCTTTGTTCAGTGCTGGATATTGTTTCTGAGGTTTCTAACATAGTTAAAGAAGGCCTTATGGTTGCTATTTGCCTGAGGGGCTATTTTACCTCATGCCTAACTTTGAAGGATTTGATCAGGGGCCAGCGTTCCTTGCTAAGTTTATAAAGAGTGTTTTTTTTTTTTACATTTTCAAAGTAATATTTATTTTTACATGCAATCATGTCTTTTTCTTTTGTTGTAAGAGCCTGCTTATATTTGGGTTCTACCACAGAGGTTTATTTTTAAATCTGGCATTACATTTACTTTGAAGGGAAACAGATGCATCTATGCATCTCTTCAAATATGCAGAGAATTTGGTGGTGAAAGATTCCGCAGACATAGTAGAGTCATCAGGTGGATATTGAATTTAGCCATGTCACCGTTCAGTTTTAGTAGATTATCTTTCTCATAATCTCTGAATACTGGCGTATTTGAAAATGCTTCTGGCTACAATCTTACACAGAATATTGCTGATTTGTGGTATAATTTGAAAAGGGAAGAAATTACAGCTGGTGGGAAGCAGAGCTGTCCCATATTGTTGAGGACTAAGTCCAGGATTTTGTCTCTCCTAGTTGTGGAGTATAAGTTTCCCAGTTGACGGAGTGGTAGGTGAAGTCCCCTAGGACAATGGTGTTTGGTCTAATGCATAAGGATCACACACTAGTCAGGTAGGAGGTGTGGGCCAAGGAGGGCATAGACAGACTCCTATAGCCATCCTCTCCCCCATCTCCAAAATTCTTGAAAATGTATCCACCTGCAGCTATTGTCATTCCTTACCAAACACCAGCTATTCCCTCCTACCCAACACGGCTTCCGCCCAGGGCACAGTACTAACACCGCCCTTCTCTCCTTTTTACATTCTGTAAACTCCGCCCGTGACTCTGGTAATATGGTATCTTCTGTTCTGCTTGACGTATCCAAAGCCTTTGATACCATCTCTCATACCCACCTTCTAAGCCATCTCTCCAGTCTCAACCTCTCTCAAACAACTCTCTCATGGTTCTCTAGCTATCTTTCAAACAGGTCCCAAGCCATAAAATGGGGCCATGCCGCCTCCTCTTTCCTTCCTACCCCTACCGAAGTACCCCAAGGTTCCATATTTGGCCCATTGCTATTTAATATCTTCATTAATGACTTCCACAAAGCCATTCCTAACACCAAAATTGTGCAATATGCTGATGACTCCACTTTGATCTGCTGCGCTACCAACCTAACAGAGCTCCAATCTCTGACACAAAAAGCCTTCTCAACCACTGAAAACTGGATGCTCCAAAATCACCTCTCACTAAATGCCAATAAAACAAAAATCCTTCTATTCTCCCCCTCAAAATCCTCCCCTCTTGACAATAACTCCCTCCATATAACCAGTCTCAATAACTCCTCCATCGAGATTATACCCTCTGCCAAACTTCTTGGTGTCACAATTGACAATCAACTAAAATTTAACACTCATATCCAGGTAAACATCAAGAAAACACACATAAAACTAGTCCTGCTTTACAGAAACAACCACTTCCTCTCTCCTTCCACCAGACTAACTCTTGCCTCTACCTACCTTCTTTCCCCTCTTATGTATAGCGCTCCTCTGCTCACTAATTTATCTTCCACACTCACCTCCAAACTTGAAGTTTGTTATAACAAAATTTCCAGATTTGCTACCAATGCCAAATCCTCCTCTCATCACTGCACCGCCCTTCATTCTCTAAACTGGCTTGAACTCCCTAACCTACTTGACTTTCTCCAAATTACCACAGCCCACAAATTACTATTCCAACCCACTAACTGCCCTGCTCTATCTAACATTCTACAACCTTATACCCCTCTCAGACCCCTTAGATCCTTTCACCAAAACCTGATCACCGTTCAAAAACCCAAGCGCCCAGCTGGTCAGCTTCTCCTATCCTTTACCCTAGCAAAAAAATGGAATGCTCTACCCTCCTCTCTAAGGACCTGTAACAACCATCTTATCTTCAAAACTCAACTTCATTCCTACCTCTACCTGAACTGGAAATGCAACTGCACTCTTCCACCCATACCTCTCATGCCCTCCTCCCCCTTTACTCCAGGCTAACCTTTTCTTCCTACCTTACTCTCAATTCACTGATTCATTTTGTAACTAGATAATAATATCTAGCCTTTATACTAAAAGCTTGTTTGTTTATTTTTCTGAACAATAACTGTAATTGTCTTTGACTTTTTCTTGTTAAAGGAACCCATTGTTTGTACTCTAACTCTTTGATATTTTCATGTAATTAACTTTGCTATGTGGAGCTTTTCTCCCGGGACTCCACTGAAAACAGGCTCTTAAGCCCAGTGGACCTCCCTGGTAATCAAACTGGAATAAATAAAATAAATAATAATAAATAAATAACTATGATGTGATAATAGATTTTATTAATGGTAAGTTGGACATGGATAAGTTCTAGATAATTATCCTGTCTAACAAGCCAGGAGATGACATTTTGTTTTATGAATATAGTAACATTGCTGCATTTCTTGTCTTCATGAGCCTGAAAACATAGTAGGTGTTGAAACCCTGTACTGATGGGTTGCTTTCAATGGTCTTGAAACATACCTCGGCGACAATACAAATATCAATGTACTCCAGGGTAAGCAGTGCCTATAAGGAGTGAAGTTTTTGTTGAGGCTCCTAACACTAGGCAGCAATACCTTTATGTTATTTGGATTCTGTTTGGTAAAGCTGGAAGCTTTTGAAAACTGAATTTGCTGAAACAAGACAGTATGAGGTGGACAAAGTTTTAACCCAATGTAGGAAAGCCTTGGAGAGATAAGTGCATGCCATCCCTGGCAAAACAGTTAGGACTGTGTGTCATCTCCTCCCATGATAACATATATTGGACTCCCCCTTGAATGATACCAAAAGCTAAGCCAATTGTTGAAGTCAACAGTCTTTTGTTCATATTGCAGCATCATTGTCTGTGATGATATAAACATCATTTTTCTCTATAATGCTTAGTGGTTCATGTTTCCAATACTTCTCAGCTACTACCATATTGTACTCTTTGCTTACCACATTATTGTCCCTTTCAGTACACAAACTCTTCCCATGAATGTATCACACCCAGCAACAAGATATACAACTGTTTCCGTTCTGTTTTACAGAACCTGCATTTGTCTGTTTCAAACACTTTTTTCAATGGACTTTTTAAACCAACAGGTATGTATTCCACTATTCTTAGCCACCTTTATTAGCCTTTCATATTTTGGTTTCAACTCACCTCTCCTTAACCATTCCTGTGTCAAATTGTGGTCAACATGAGGTTGCTCCAAAAGATTTATATAATTGTCACTATATTTGTGGACATTTCAATTTTCTCATAGGTTCATACTAGGCTATCTGCCCTAGGGCATTTACAAGCCTAGCCAGAGTGTGTTTGGCTTTCGCCACCCATTTTAAAATGAATTTTGCTATGCCCTTTTTCGAGGTTAGTATACTGTGCATCTGTCTAGCAGTGACACAGAAGTTATACCCAGAGTAAATCTACGATCTCCCATCCACTCATCAAGATTCTTCTTGAAGGGAGTCAATGAGGGACTCTGCCTAACCTGGACTGGGATTTTATTCCAGAGTGAAGGGAGCCCCTGGGTTATGAATCTGTTCCTCCAGCATGTCCTATTTATTTCAGTGCTGAGGTTCAAGTCTCTCAAGCACGTAGCTCGATGGGGTTTGGATTTTCTGAGGTGCAGCATGTCCATTAATTCTGGGTTGGACATGGCTTTATACGTCAGGCACAGATCGCCTCTGAGCAGGTGGTATGCCACTGAGTAGAGCTGGAGTTTCTTTAACCGGGCAGCATATGGCATCTGTTTGAGCCCTTTGATCCTCTTGGTGAGGTACCTTTGGGGTCTTTCCAGTTGCTGCAGGTGTCTGGTAAGGTACATCCCAAAAGGGGCATTGTACTCAATTATGGGCCTGATGAGGGATGAGTAAAGAGGCACGATGACCTCCCCTGATATAGATGTGAATCCCTTCATGATTAGGTGGGCTATATAAAATGATTTTCTAACCACTTTGGCCATGTGGTTGTCGAATGAGAGATTGTATTCAACTTGGGTCCCCAGGTCCCTAATTACTTCTTCCATACTTAATGGATTACCATCTATGTGGTAATTTGTGGGCACTTTGTTTTTGCCGAAGGGGATGACTATACACTTTTTGGTGTTTAGCTTGAGACCATGGCTCTGGCACCAGTTGTCTGTTTCTATGAGGCCCTTTTGTAGGATGCTTGTGTTGGCTGGAGAGTTGATTATGGCACCCAGTTTGCAGTCATCTGCGAATCTGGTCAGCCACAGTCCTTCCGTGTTGGCCTATACCTCCGAGAAATATATACCGAACAAGAGAGGTCCCAGGACTGAGCCTTGTGGGATGCCACTTGTAACTGGTTTGGAGTCTGACATGGCTCCAGCAATTCTAACCATGTGGGTTCTGTCCTTGAGCCAGTTTGCAACCCATCTAGTGACATAGGGGTTTATATTTAAGCTGGTAAGCTTATCTATAATGCCCAAGTGGGGTATTGTATCGAAGGCTTTTGCGAGGTCCAGGTAGGCTGTGTGGACCACCTTCCCCTCATCAATGGCCTAGGTGACTGTTTCAAAGAAATCGACCAGGTTTAAGAGGCAGGATCTGCCCTTAACAAAGCCAAACTGGGTAGGATCCAGTGTCTGTAGGTCCCCAATATCTTTATTTATGAGGTCCATGATGATCCTTTCCATAGCTTTGCAGACCAAGCTAGTCAGGCTTATGGGGCGATAGTTTCCAGGATCCGTTGAGGCACCACCTTTGTGGAGAGGGACTACTGTTGCTGTACACCACTCTTTGGGTACATATCCTGTAGTAAAGCTGAGATTGAACAGTAGTTTTATGTTTGGGTTTAGTTCTTCTTGGAGTTCATGTAAGACGCAGCCTGGGACACTGTCTGGTCCCATTGATGCTGTGGTTTTTGCTTTGGAGAGGGCGGCTCTTACCTGAGCATCTGAGATGTCAGAGGAGCAGCACTCTGCTGGGATAGATATTTGCCCTTTTGGTGGGGAAGGGGGGAGAAGTTTGCGCAGAACCTGTCAGCTAGGATGTTGGCAATGTTGGTGGGTTCACTGTATTTTTTGTCATTTTGGACTAATTCTGAGCATATCTGGGATTTCCCATCCAGGTTCCTAACATAACTAAAGAAAGCCTTGTGATTATCCTTAGTGTCCTGTGCAATTTTTCTCTCGAAGCTCGCCTTAGACGATTTTATGAGTGCCCGTAGTTTTTTGCTAATACTGATCAGAGATGCCTTCCCTTTTTGGGATTTTGCTCTATCATGTAGTAGCTTCCTCCTTCTATTGTATAGTTTGTTTATGGCTGGGGTCCACCAGACAGGACGCCTGCCTTTGGAGGATTGGGTCTTGGTTTTGTTTGGGATTGTATGATCCATGCATTTCTGAAGGTGTTCATAGAATGCGTTTATAAAGGATTCTGTGGTCTGGGCCATATTTTCCACAGGTCCGGGGGCTTTGAAGGATTCCACCTCGGTTTTGAGGAGTGTGAAATTTGCTTTAGAGAAGTTTTTCACTGTGGTTTTCTGGGCAGGGGCTGGGGTCGGGATGTGAATATCTAGTGAGATTAGTTTATGGTCTGATCTTACCAGTGAGGGATACACTTCTGGTCTGGAGCATAGAGTCCCCATGTTGGTGATGATCAGGTCCAGTATGTTTTCTCCTTTTGTGGGAGTGGTAACAAGCTGTTCCATAGCATTTGAGTTTATAAATTCTAGGAACCTTTGGGCTAGGGTGTTGGAGCTAGAGTAATGCTCCCAGTCTATGTTTGGGTAGTTGAAGTCGCCCAATATAATGGTGTTTGGAGAGACCTTCATATTTTCCAGTGTTCTCAGGAAGGCCGAGTGGGGTTCCTGGGTTTGGGAGGGTGGTCTGTAGCAGGCTATAAACTGGAAGGCAGTTTTACCCACTGTTAGTTGCACATGGATAGTCTCTGATGCTTCGTGCTGTGCCACCAACCTGGAGGTGTGGGTATCTTTGACGAATATTGATACTCCCCCTCCTTTTGTGGTTCGGTCCAAGTTTTGGGGCCGTAAAACATGGTATGAGGTATAACCTGGTAGTGCTGGGGTGCTCTCGGGAGCCTTGAACCAGGTTTCTGTTACTGCACAGATATTGATGTTCTCCATACTAAGGAGAGTTTCGAGTGCGTGCATCTTGAGGTTTAGACTTCTGGCATTGAGTAGCATTACTCTTAGTTTCTTATCCCTTGTGATACCTATGGAGGTGGGTTTGTCTTTTAAGCCTTGCCTAAAAAAGGCACTATGGGGGTGACAAGAGCCTTTGCCAATATCCTAAAGCCCAGGGGTGACAGGTGCAAGCTGTCCCTAGCGAAGCATCGTGGCTTGTCGAGCATGTCATCCCAGGCTGACAGGCATTGGATCCCCTTTGAATGACACCAATACTTAAGCCAATTGTTGAAATTGATCATCTTGTCTTCATATTGTGGCATCATTCTTGGTGAGGGTAAGATGCTACTCAAGGTCAGGGTCATACCGGCCTGGGCTACATGCTCAGAGAGCTCCTCTATGTCTCTTTTCATGTAGTCCAGGGAGGTACTTCTCAGGTCATTCACACCAGCATGGACAATGACTGAGTCATATTTGTACTTGCCTTGGAGTGACCTGAGTGCTTGTGTTATGTGGCGGATCCTAGCGCCCGACAGGAAGCTCACCATGACCTTCTCCTTGTTCAGCCTGGTGAGCGGGACGTCAGTGTGCCTGATGATAGAGTCACCTATTACAAGTGTATCAGGTGTGTTGTCTAGCCTTAAGGGCTGTGACTGTTCGGCACACTGGCTTTGTGAGCTATGTGTTGCACGTGTTTTGTTTTGGGGTAGCAGTTGCTTGGGTGTCTGCTTTGGAGGTCTCTGTTGCTTAGGCAGATTTTTATTTAGAGCCTCCAAGTATGTTTTTGTGTGTTTATGTATTTGGTTTGCTGTCATGGTAGGTCTATGTGAGACTGGAATTGTAGTGAGTGTGGTTTCCTTCTCCTCCTGACTGGTTACGCCAGTACTGAGTTGAGAGAGCTTAGCCTCCAGTTTGGCTATATGGTTGCATCTCTCACATGTGTTGGAATTTGTTGGGAGGAGAGGGTTGTCTGTGTACATGAGGCAGTTGTAACATTGCCTCAAGATTCCCAGATTTGCCAGCTGGACCGGAGAGGAGATTAACAACTGACCTTTGGACATGCTAGAATAGTATTGGGAATTCCTTTAGGTTCAGAGGTTCATAGATTAGTACTAGGCTAATTGCACATGCGAGCCATTTTAAGCCTAGCCAATTATCCCTTGTGAGACTCAAACCCTGCACCTTGTGTTTATAAGGCAAACACCTTAGCCCTTAGGCCACCCTCCCAACCCCATTTATAATTGAAAAAAGGGCCAATGGGGAACAAGATACTCAAGGGCAGTTTGTGAGGGTGTAGTGCTTTTAATTTTTTAGTGCTGACTTATATAATTGCCTTAGTGAGCAAGTGCCAGACTTTAGAGTAGGAATAGGGTGTTTATTATGAGAACTAGATCAGTTCTAAGGGAAAAAGTGAAGAGCAGACTTTGTGAAGCCGAGAATGGTTTAAACCCAATTAAGTGGTGTTGCCCGATGCCGTGCCATGCGCAAAATCGCGCAAAGCCACGCTAAAGCAGGTTTTATACAGGGGGGACTTGAAAGAGCTAGAAATTGGCTTAAAACGGCCAATAGACTACCAGATTCTTGTGCTGGGAACACTCCTCCAGGGATAGATAGGCTGCTCTAAGCTCCCCACTGCCACTGGTGAACAAATAAACCTCCCTTTATCCAAGAAAGGAAATGGGCAACACAGGAACTTTCCAAAAGTCTAATCCTTTCACTTATATTCTTTCATTTTTTGGCACATTCAGTTACTCTCTGCTTTTTGTCTACATATGGTTTCATTTCTGTTTCTGCTATTCCAAAATGCTTCTGCTAAACTAAGCAGATATGTCATCTCTGACTTCTTCTTTTTATGCTTTAAAACATTCGCTATGCTAGGATCTGCTGAGCGGTAGTATAGCTAGTATGGGGTAAGAGAAGCAACTGCCCCAGGTGCAAAGTGTTAGATGGTGTGATTGGGGGGGGGAATCATCCATCATCCTGATCACTCTTCAGTACAATACCGCTTTTAAAAGCCGGTATTGGATTCACAGTCAAATCTGAGCATTGTAGCACTCCTTGTGTGATCTAAACTGCAGCAAGCAGTTTGCTACAGTTTAAGATTGAAAGAATATATATATATTTTTTTAACTAAAATCTGAGCACTGCAGAGCTCCATCCAGACAGGTTATAAACTGTAACAACTGTTGGTTGCATTTGTAGCAAGCAATTTGTTGCAGTTTAAAAGAACTTTTTTTAAGTAAAACCTGAGAACTGGAGCTCTGTGTGCAGGCAGGGTATAAACTGTAGCAATGTTTTGCTACATCATTTGTCATTTATGGGTCCTCATGTCTACAGGAACAATCCTTTTTTTCTTTTTATGCTCTTTTCTTGAAGAGCTGAGGGGTGCACTAGTTTGTGGGATCAGCACAGGGCACTAGTTGAGCCAGCTACACTTCTGCTGATAAGGTTAACAGATATGTATGCAGTCCAAAGATTGCAGATCTAAACATGTTGTCAGTTTCAAGGAGGCCCATACCTCCTTCAGAGACAGGAATATATAATCCTGGCATGCACTAGTTTTTATATGTCATTTGATAAGGATGAAGTTTTTTTCTTGTTTTGTGTCCAACTGATTCAGTACTTTTTGGAGCTAGTCAATCACACTAAAGTTGTAAATTAGAACAGGAAGTGCAAACTGCTTTATAGTTTGGACTTTATTCCTATTTGCCAAGGCAGTTTTCAATATTGACTTTAGTCTTTTGAAATATTCCTTACTGAGCTTTTTTGTCAGTTGTTCATGTTTTATTGACAATCTTTTTATCTTTTTCTAAATATTTAAACATTCCCTCCTGTTTAAGTTCCTTTATATCACATCATCTGAGAAAGTTTTAACCATTTTCAGTTGTGTTTTCAGCTCCTCATCTGATGAACTATGCAATTTTAAATCATCTACAAAAAAGTAGATGAGATGTCTTTAAATGATAATGGTTCTGGGAGTTAGACTGCAACCATAGCATAATCTGTTAAACACTTACTTGGTTAACTGTAAGCTAAGTAAGCAGTGACAAAGAACCACCCTGGAATCTTTCCCTTTGAATTTTTATCCATGGAATAGTAATTTGCCCTTTGTTATAACTTAGTTGTAAAGTGGTTTGCCACTGTTTCATTGTCACTGCAATGTAATTGATCAATATAGAGTGCATCTTATACATCTGTTAGCATTCCATTATTTATGAATGTGGGATGCTGTTGAATGTTCTTTTGCAATCTGTCTATGCCATACTTAAATTATTCTCCTTTTATAATTTTCTATTATGGCTTTGTTTAGCAATAAATGATCCTTTGTTTCACATTACTTTCTTTTATTATTTTTGTTCTATTGCCATAACTGAATGTTTTCCCTAAATGACTATAAACTCTGTCTGCATCAATTACTGTACACATTTGTACATTGTTGGAAGACATGTCATTGCACAGTAGTTCTTAAAAATAGCTTTCATGTTCACTCTTAAGAAGTATTATTTTTCCTGTGGCTAACTAAGTTGGTGTCTGTTTGGGGTATGCGTATAAGTAACTCTTACTTATGACTAAATCTTTGTGTAAAGATGTTAATACTTTGAGCCAGAAGTAAGGTACCACATCTGAGCCCAATGTTTTCAGTTTAGATGTTTTTCTTATATTTGTCCTTACCCTGGTTCTGGAACTTACTTTGTGTTCTTATGGGGTGGAAATTAGTCATGAAATGACAAATGGAGTTTGAGAAGATTAGGAGTGTAGTGGTGTTATACTTGGATGCCATGGTAAAAAGTAGAAGACCATATTTAAGCTGGAAGAATAGGATACCTTTACCACTGGGTTTACCTTTACAAAGCCAAATCACAGTGGTGCGAATGCTCATATGAGCGACTTGTAACCACGAAAGTGAAAACAGCGACAGTCCCTAATGTTCGAAAATCAGCAAATCGAAAAGCAGATTCTCTAATTTTCGAACATTAATGTCAAAACAAAAATGTAATAAGATTCAAAGCAGGGGGGCAAGCCCCCTTCACCCCTCATGTGGGGGGCTATGCCCCCACACCTCCCCTACTTTACTATTCTAACTCTGAGATCACACTATAGTGGGGAAAGGGACCATTTCCCGATCCCTACTATAGGGCAATCCACCCCAAAATGCTGAATGTGCAATGAGCGAATGTCAATGTGCATTTGCACATTGCACATTCAAACCTTTTTCCGTTTGGCATTTGCAAACTTTGCAAACTGTCGTTCGGACAATTTGCGTTCGCCCTTGTGCAATATGCACAAATGAAGGTAAACCTTATCACTGGGTGACCTTGTGGCAGATACAAGAAAAGGAGAGACTTTTTGGGGTCCCAGATAAGTAAGGGGTTTATAGTGAAAGTCGAGAGACAGATCTAGCCAGAAACCTAGGTTCTTAAATTAAGATGTGATTACTATGATGGTGCTGTTTAAGTCAGAAATGGAGAAATGGGTTGAGCAATTAGAGATTCCTTTTGGAGTTCCAATAAGCACTGATTTTTTTTCTTGAGGACTTCAGAAGAAGGATGTGCTGGATTAGCCATTGCTGAAAATGAAGTTGAAGTAGGTCCCATTAAAGTTGAGACTGGATTTTTGAGTGGGAGATTTAAACTATAGATGACCATGACATCTGCATAGTGAAGAAGAGAAAAATGGGAAAGGTTACAGGGCAGTCTGTTAATGAAGATAGCAAACAGAAGTAGGGAAATGGAGCATTTGGGAACCCCTTTGTGAAGTCAGGTAGAGTTGAAAAGGGCTTTACTTATTTTGACCTTGAAAATTTAGTTGTTTATAAGATTTTAGAATCATATTAAGAAGTCATTGCTGATGCTGATTGCTGTAGGAGATTGCAACAGGAGAGGGTGATCAATCATATCAAAGGCTTTAGTGAGAGCAATAAAAAGGCCCCACAAAATGCTATCTTTGTCTGTATTTTATAGGATGATATCAATGAGATTTGAAAAACTGTCATAGTGTTGTGGCCTGGCCAAAACCATGATGTTTCTGGGAGAGGAAATTATATTGCTGGATGTATTGGGAGAGCTGACAGTAAATCTTTTTCAACCATTTTTCCTAAAGTTGGAAGGATGGAGATGGTGCTGAAGTGGGAGCAGTGGGTGTGGTTTGCTTGCTTTGGGAAGGGTTTAATAATGGATGTTTTCCAGATAGAAGGCATGATGTTTTTTGAGAGACAAAGGATAGAGATATGGGTTAGAGGGAGGCATTCACTGCAATAGTATAGAATCAATGGAGAATATTGAATGAGCCTCATGGAGAATCTCTTTTGTTATTTTTAATAAGTACCTTTGTCTCTTTATGTTTAATGTGTTGAAGTAGAAGGGGGGATAAAAGGTGGAGGGAAAGAGGTTCAGAGGGAGGAGCTTGCTAACTAGAGGAAGTTGTTTGCAGTCAGTGTGTGGACTTACAACACTGGAGGAAGGTGGTAGAGTTGGAAAGAAAAAAATGCCTTTTATGTCTATACATTATGTATAACTATACATTTGTTTCACTAAAGCTATCATTATAACTATAGCTAGTGAGTGACTGTACTATTACATATTATTCAAAACCCAATAAATTGAACTTAAATTATTTAAGTACAGCTATGGATAGTCTTGACACTAGAGTGATTTATTGCACAATCTAACAGTGAGTATAGCACTGACTGACCTGTTTCACCTGCGGCATCATGACAGGGAGTTCAGAACAGTTTAATATACAGCTAATTGGTAGGGTCTAATTGTGGTCCATTATCTTTAAACACCATTACAGCACACTGGTTCATAGAATATTTCACTTTAGTCTCTTGACATTTCCTTAATGGACTCATTCATCTGCTTCACTGACATAAGTATTTACTCCAGTAGTTTCTACAAATGTCTGTGGTTTCAGTTATACAGAAACATTTTTCTGTAACACATAATATCTTGGGTTCAAGTGTTGAATAATCACCATTGTTTTGATCTGTGACTTCTGCCCAAAACCCTCATCACTCACCATTGTAGTCCTTTCTTCTCCTTAAAAATACATTCTTCGCACCTTTGTCAAAGAAATATTTCCATTTTAGCTGTCTTCTCTGCAGAAGTTCTACTGATGGCATTCAGTTTCTGGTCAGAGTACTGAAAATGGTATTGAAATTTTGTTCGCAGCCTGAAGTCCTACAGCCTATAGTGGTATATGTGTGTACGCCAGTAATGATAAGAACAGTCTGTTTGATCTGGTGCATTATAGTTCTTGAATATATTCTCTGCAGTTGAGAATCCTACGTTTAACTTTGCTTTTAGACAGTGGACACTTTATATTTAATGTAACATGCTCAAATTCTCAGGGTTTGGAAAAAATCTCGAACTTCTAGCATGAGAACTGCACGCCATTATCTGGCATATTTGTTCAGCTATACAGTACCTTGTGAATACTGATTTGAGTGCATTAGTCAAAGAAGTATGGCAAATAAAAAACAACATTGCAAGGATTAAGCTGTCTCCACAAAAACAAAATGAACCTCAGAGCTTAAAAACATAGAGAGACAGTACACGTCAGGGCTAAATAAAAACAATCATTTTTATTTGTAAGCGCTTTTGCATTGTACATACAATGCTTCCTCAGACAGTTAAAACAAAAGTCACACATAGCAAATTTAAAATAGATCATTACCAATCAAAAATGAAAGGAAATCACATATGTCACACTAATATTTGCAGTCTAGAATGATTGTAAATACATATATAAAACATCAGAAGAAATACTTTGTTAGAAAATGTAATTTTTCCTGAAAACTCTCTTTAACATATAAATCCTGCAACACCATATCAAAAAATTAGCCACTCAGATGCAATGAATATTTATAAAAAGAAATGTAAAAATTATAGGCTGCTCAATAATAGCTTCAGATCGTAAATGTGTCAGCAAGTAGTCAGTGATACAATGTGTTGATGAACCCATACTAACAAATGAAGCATAACTAAAGACTTTTATATGCAACATTTTATAATAAATTCAAAAATAAATAACCGCTAGTTAAATTAAATAGCACTTATGCAACTCAATAAAACAGATGTTTACCATGATAAACATCTCTCAATAAGAATCTACCCAAACAGCAGAGACCTCCAAGGCAGAAATGCACTTGACCACCACAACACAACACTAATCATGAGACACATAACTCTCCTAAACAGTGTGCCACTCAACCAAAGCCCACAAGGAAAAACAGCATGCCCAACACACTAGTCATAGGTTCATAAGTTCATAGGTAGGTACTAGGCTATCGGCCCAAGGGCCTAAGTAAAACTAGCCAACAAAGTTCCCTGGCTTACACCAACCAAAGAAAGTTAATTTCCTGTCCCCCTGTCGAGTAGAGCCACAGAAGTGATCCCTGGGGTGTATTTCCTATTTCCCATTCACTCATCAAGATTTTTCTTGAAGAGTGTTAATGAGGAACCTTACTTGACATAGATGGGTAGCTTCTTCCAGAGTATGGGAAGTCTCTGGGAGAGGAATCTATCTCTCCAGCATGTCCTGTTTATTGTGGTGACAAGGTTTAGGTCCCTAGAGCATGTAGCTCAGAGGAATTGGGATTTCTATAGGTGTAGCATGTCCAACAGCTCTGGGTTTGACATAGCTTTATATGTTATGCAGAGATCACCTCAGAGTAGGCGATATGCTATAGAGTAAAGCTGGAGTTTTTTGAGACGGTCAGTGTAGGGCATCTGTTTGAGGCCAGTAATCCTCTTTGTGAGGTACTTCTGTGGCCTTTCCAGCTGCTGCAGATGTCTTGTGAGGTACATTCCAAAAGGGGTGTTGTACTATATAATGGGTCTAATGAGTGCCGAGTAGAGGGGAACAATGACCTCTTTTTTTCCTGGATGAGAACCCTTTTGTGATGACATCCCCCAACAACAGGTATAAATATGACTCTGTCATTGTACATGTGGGTGTGAATGACCTGAGACGTACCTCCCTGGACTACATGAAAAGAGACATAGAAGAGCTCTCGGATTATGTAGCCCAGACAGGTATGACCCTAGCCCTGAGCAGCATCCTATCACCCAGAATTATACCACAGTACAAGCAGAAAATGATTGATTTCAACAATTGGCTAAGTTTCTTGTGTCATTCTAAGGGGATCCAGTATCTGTCTGCCTAGGATGACATGACTGACGGACCTCGATGCTTTGCCAGAGATGACCTGCATCTGTTACCCCTGGGCTTCTGTATACTGGCCAAGGCTCTTGCCACCCCTATAATGCCTTTTTTAGGCAGTGTTCCAAAGACCAAATTGCCACCATAACAGCTACAAACAAATGCAATCTGAGGGTCATGCTGCTCAACTCTAGAAATCTAAATCTCAAAATGCACTCACTCAAAGCACTCCTTAAAATGGAGAACATTGACATTTGTGCTGTAACAGAAACCTGGTTCAAGGCAGCAGAAAGCACCCCTGCACTACCAGGCTATAACTCATTACACACCTTTTGGCACCAGAACTTGAACCGAAGCTCCAAAGGCGGTGGTGTTTCCATATTCATAGAGGATGTGCACACCTCCAGACTGGTAGCCCAAAATAACGTATCAGAGACACTTCAGGTGCAGCTAACATTGAGTAAGGCAGCGATTCAAGTCGTAGCCTGCTATAGGTCCCCAACCATGTCCCAAGACTCACACAACACATTCCTAAGCACCTTGGAGAATATTACAGTCCAACCTAACACTCACATACTGGGTGACTTCAACTACCCCTCCCTTAACTGGGAAAACTACTCATGTACCAATACACTTGCCCAAAATTTCCTGGAATTCATTAATTCCAATGCCCTGGGCCAGCTCATTCTTTCCCCCACTAGAGGTATCAATATCCTTGACCTGGTCATTACTAATGTGGGCGACCATTGCTCTACACCAATAAGTTAGATCCGACCACAAACTAATCACCTTGGAAATCCACATCCCTCACACACACACACCCCCCCCCCCGCAAAGGTGACTACAATGAAAAACTTCTCCAAAGCTAACAATGGGCTCCTAAAAACAGAGGTAGCTAACTTTATGGCACCCATGCAAATGGAGAATAGTTGCATAATCGCCGAATCATACACCAATGCACTGTACGAACACGTACACAAATGCATGGATCTCGCCATACTCAGTAGAACCAAGACGCTCACCTCCAAAAAGGAAGCCAATCTGGTGGTCCCCTGCCATAAACAAACTCTACAACAGAAGGAGGAAACTGATGTGGAATAAGTTGTAGTCCCAAGACTGGAAAAACTACCTTATCAGCCTCAACAAAAAGTTGAGATCCCTCATCAAATCCTCTAAAGCTAGCTATGAAAACAGAATTGCAGCAGATAGTAAAGGCAACCACAAGGCCTTCTATAATTATGTAAAGAATTTCCACAGCAATACCTAGATTTGCTCTGAGCTACTACACAATGGTACCTCCTATACCGAGCCAACAGATATTGCCAATATACTGGCCGACAGATTCAATGCCAACTTTACCCCCCCCCCCAAGGACCAATCACAATATCATTAGATTGCCAGGCACCCAGTATTACTGCCGCACAGGTTAAAACAACACTGTCCAAGGCCAATAATACAGCTTCTATGGGTCCTGACAATATCCCTGGCTGTGTTCTACATAAACTACAGAGTGAACTGGCACCTTACCTGTGTGCCCTGTTCAATCACAGCTTCACCTCAGGCTTTGTCCCTACCAAATGGTGCACTGCTACAGTTATCCCTCTCCACAAAGGAGGAGCGACTACAGACCCTGGAAACTATCACCCCATTAGCCTGATGAGAGTGATATGCAAAGCCATGGAATGCATCATCATGGACCTAATAAACAAGAATATAGGGAATCTCCAAACTCTGTATTCCACACAGTTTGACTTTGTGAAGTGTAGAGCATGCCTGCTCAACTTGGTCGACTTCTTTGAGTCAGTCACCAGAGCTGTGGATGAAGGCAAGGTGGTTCATACAGCCTACCTTGATCTGACCAAGGCCTTTGATACCATTCCCCACTCAGGAATCATAGAAAAACTAACTAAGCTAGGCATCAACCCCTATATCACTAGGTGGGTTGTAAACTGGCTCAGAGATAGAACCCACAGTGTGAAAGTAGCTGAGTCCAAGTCAGACTGCTGACTAGTCATGAATGAAGTCCCACAGGGTTCAGTCCTGGGTCCTGTCCTGTTTTGTACCTACTTCTCTGAAGTCCAAGCCAACACAAAGGGACTCTGGCTGACAAGGTTCGCAGACGATTGCAAGTTGGGAGCTATTATTATCTCCCCAAGTGATGTTGACATCCTACAGAATGGCCACATTGAGACCAACGACTGGTGTCAGAACCATGACTTTAAGCTCAATCCCAAAAAAAATGTGTCGTCATCCCCTTTGGGAAAAACCCACTTCCCATGAATTACCACATCAACGGTAGTCCACTGAACACAGAAGGCATTATAAGAGATCTGGGAACACAGGTTCACAGCAACCTCTCTTTTAATCCCCACATTGCCACTGTGGTCAGAAAATCCTTCTATGTGGCACATCCCATTACTAAGGGTTTTGCTTCCAGGAAGAAAGAGGTCATTGTCTCCCTCTACTCTTCCCTCATTGAGCCAATCATCGAATACAATGTCCCATTTGGCATGTACCTCACTAGACACCTGAAACAACTGGAGAGGCAGCAAAAGTACCTCACAAAGAGGATCCTAGGCATTAAACACTTGTCCTATATGGGCAGACTCAAAAAATTCCAACTAATCTCTGTCTCATATCGCCTACTTAGAGGCGATCTTTGCTTGACTTACAAAGCCATGTCTGACCCAGCTCTGTTAGAAATGCTGCATCTAAAGAAATCCCAATACCTCCACACCACATGCTCCAGAGACCTCAACCTCATTACCACAATCTCTCAGCAGCATCCTTTTCATTTATAAGTTTTGTTTTTTGCACCGGCCATCCTTTTTTACTCATTACCACAATCGACAGAATGTACTGAAGGGACAGGTTCGTAACCCAGAGACTGCCCATGCTATGGAATAGACTTCCCATACATGTCAAGCAGAGCACCTGGCTGACCCTCTTCAAGAGAAATCTTGATGAGTGGATGGGAAATAGGAAAATTCACCCTGGGGATAACTCCAGTGGCTCTACTTGACAGAGGTACTGGGAACTAAGGTTGGGTGGCACAATGCCAGGGTAATCCTATGGCTAGGCTTGTAAAGGCCCCAGGGCCATTAGCCAAGTACACACCTATGAAGCTAAGAACCTATAAAAATACCTGTAGAAAAGCAAAGCAATTTAAAACATAAAACGGTCACTAAGGAGAATAGTCCAACACCAGACCTCCTGGTTTAAAGTCAACCAATCACAATGTAGCAGTAAAAACATGTGATGAACAACCTAATAAATCCAAATAAAAACAACTTACTAGATCTAAATTGCAAAAAACATATACAGAGATAAAACAAAAATAACATGTAGTCAAGCAATTTTAACAATATAAAGATAAAATATAAGACCATCATAGAAACAATGTAAATAAGAATGTATAAAGGAAATGATCTTAATGAAACATGACAGCAAAACATAGAATAATAAAAAATATGTGATGAAGACATATATATGAACACTACAAAACAGTGAAAGTGCTGGATATATTAATGTAGAAGTGGCCTGTCAATCAAAAAAGGCTTTAGACAGACGTCGTCATTAAGACCATGCATCCTGTCCGCTTGCTGTCTAATTATCAACCTCTGTTCAGCTTGCTCAGTTCTGTTCTTAATATTGCCCAGGCTATTACTTGTATTTATAATTTCCAAAACTAAAAACCTAAAAGAGTTCTGGCAATTAGTATCAGCAATATGTTTAACTGTAGCTATAGTAATATCCATTTTATTTATTTTAGTAAGTTGTTTTTATTTTGATTTATTAGGTAGTTCATCACATGTTTTTACTGCTGCATTGTGATTGGTCGACTTTATGCAGAAAGTCACTGGGATGGCTTCTGGTGCTAATTTAACATGATAGTCTATCGGTAAGCATTCAAGATTGTCAAGTAAATCAGAATAACTCTTCAGGACATCTGTTTTTGCTTTAGTACTGTATTTTGTGTTTTTGTATTTGCAATAAAGCTCTTAAAACAGCCATATTTTTCTGAATTCTGTCACTCCTGTGGAAATTTTCTCTGTCAAATTATGAAAAGTATGCCTTTCTTCAAATTAGTTACTTTATAATCCCTTTTGGATTACCCACTTGCTACATCTGTGAATATGTATGGCACATTATCAAAAGAAAGCCTCGTAGTAGTCATCTACACTCCTCTGTTAGCCACACAGAGCACGCAGAGCGTACACAATTTAAGCACATAGCACGATGAGCAGTAGCACTCATTGAATATGCATGCTGCTCATCATGCTTACACATTTACAAACACCTTTCTGTGGCGAACAGCAGTGTTGGCACCCATGAAAAGGAGCAGGGAATTACAAGCACACAATGTAAGAAATCTATTATGTGAGCACATGTGGATATTTTATATGAAGTAAGGTCAAGCATTAAGATGCATGGAATGTTAAATGAGAAGATTGTGCACAGAATAGAATGGTAATAGTGCAGAGATAAGTAGGAGGGGAGGGTTAATGGAGAAAATGTACTCAGTAAATGTAGTCAAATGGGTTTATGTCACAAAAAACATTTTAAACTTAAATACTTTCATGCAGATGCAATAATAATCCTGTTCACAGATCTTGACACATGCACATAACTAAAAACAGATATGCTAACAAAGGATGTGAGAGGGGCACAATGCAACATTGTGGCTAAGGGGATTAAATGTGATATTAATGTTGATAACATGCTAAGTTGAGATAGCATTTAGCAAGGATAGTGAATGTGGTAAGGCTATTTGCACAGACTGCTTTTATTGAGTACAACATGCATATACAGGGAACAAGTGTGATAACTGACATTACTGCTGTATTCTCCACTTCAACATGTATAAAAAAAGAAATGAGCCCTGCAGATGTTGTGTCTTGCACATCATAGAGAGACATGTTTTGTCATTTGTTGTTATTTGGCAACCATAGACAGGGGGTATATTACCTTAAAACATAAATTAGATGAGCATTTATTGTGTATTCATGCACAGCCTAAATGGTAGCATAATAACACTAAAATGCACAAGTGACAAATGACCACACAGATCTGATGCCATTTCAGTAGTTCAAGGTCTCCATTTGTTAATGTACCACAGTTACTACATGATTATATTGGGCATGCTGACAGCAAATTACAGCAAGCGCTGCCATAACAGCATGTAAATAACACAAACTCACAAGTAAGTGTCCAAACACAGACCCAATCACTCTTTATGATAATCTTATATCATGTCATACTATAATTATCCAGGACTCTCCAAGACACTTGACTTAGCTTTAGCACTCTAAAGTGTGAAGAAAAGAATGACAGTAATACATAAATATTTGGATGAAGGTATGCAATACAGAGTATTCTTATTTAGAAATTAAGTCATGCCTGTGAACACTCAATGACATATTCAACATTTGCATCTTTCCAGACTTGAACACATGCAAGGACAGAGATCAGAAATCAGAGTATCAACCTCCGATGCCACAGAAATAGGCATACTATGAGTGTTCTGACAAACACACTTGAAGGGCTTACAGCACTTTTCTATTGTAATATGTACCTACCTTAGAGGGTGATGCCTTAAAAGTGTTGCCCTCTTAACTGTGCCATAAATACTTTGTTTGCCGAAGCCACTCCTGTGTGACATACTTATCTGACAAACAGATGTTACTAGATTCAAACCCCTATCTATCATATTGCACACTCTACAGAGATGTTTATTTCCCGCATCTGCCACAGAGCATAGCAATGGAGCTTGTCACAAATAACTGAAATTAATGTGAATTAAGTAAGGACATTTGCTGATAATTTGTACAATAATATTATGTCAGAATGATGACATGGAGGAAACTATGTTAATGTTCACACCACTATGGTCAGTGCAACATCAATGTTTCTTGACTAAGGAAGCTGTTTCTGTTGTGTTGTGCACACACTGTCACAGAACTGAACCACACTCTATCTGTGTAGATATAGTATAGAAGTCATTACTGAATGCATGTAGTACAGAAGCTCTCACACCATGACATTCACAGAACAACTGTTTCACCGCCAGTAAATTATCAAATGAGTTTATATTTGTTTCTCCAATGTCAAAAGTGAGAATAATAACTTCATGTAGTGTTGTTTGTGTAACATCTGTACACTCATATAATGCTGCCCTTTGCTGCATTTGTACAGCAATCTATGCAAGTCATCGACTAATGCGTATGAATCACATGTGCTACAGTGGAAGTCTTAATACGACTCTGAATCTCCACCTGTGTGAAGTCATTACATTACATGATTGTGTTGCAATTTATATGAGATAAAAGGGATTGGGGAGGTATCTCGCACTGTAATTGTACACGTTATAACAGTTGTGGATATCATTCATAGGTTCATAGGTTGGTACTAGGCTATCAGACCTAGGGCCTATACAAGCCTAGCCATAACAATTCCCTGGATATTTCTTCCCATAATATTTACTTCCGTGAACCCCTGTCTATCAGGGCGACTGACATGATCCCCTGGGTGAATTTCCTATCTCCCATCCAATCTTCAAGGTTCCTTTTGAAGAGGGCCAAGGAGGCGCTCTGCTTGACATGTATGGGCAGTCTATTCCAGAGTATGGGGACTCTCTGGGTCAGGAACTTATCCCTCCATCAAGTTTTCTTCATTGTGATGACAAGGTTTAGATTCCTGGAGCATGTGGCTCTGAGGGATTGGGATTTCTTTAAGTGGAGCATGTCCAACAGCTCAGGGTTTGACATGGCCTTGTATGTTAAGCAGAGGTCACCTATGAGTAGACGATATGCCACAGAGTATAGCTGAAGTTTTTTTAGATGGCCAGCATAGGACATCTGCTTTAGGCCTGTGATTCTTTTTAGTGAGGTATTTCTGCAGCTTTTCCATCTGTTTCACATGTCTTGTGAGGTACATACCAAATGGGGTGTTGTACTCTATAATGGGTCTAATGAGGGATGAGTACAGTGGGACAATGACCTCCTTTTTCTGGATGAAAAGCCCTTAGTGATGAGGTGTGCCACGTAGAAGGATTTCCTGACTGTTGTCACAATGTGGTTATCGAAGGTGAGACCACTGTCCACCTGTGTCCCTAAGTCTCTCATCACACTTTCGGTGTTTAGTGTACTGCCACCTATGTGTAATTCATGGGTACATGTTTTATTCCCAAAGGGGATAACTATACATTTCATGGCATTAAGCTTGAGCCCATAGCTTTGGCACCAAGCATCTGTTTCTGTAAGGCCCTTCTGTAGGATATCTACATCATTTGGGGATTCAATAATGGCTCCCAGTTTGCAGTCATTTGCGAACTTTGTTAGCCAGAGTCCCTTAGTGTTGGCCTGTACTTCAGAGAAGTAGATGTCAAACAAAAGCGGTCCCAGGACTGAACCTGTGGTACTCCACTTGTCACTTGTCTGGAGCTGGATTTGGAGTCGGCTACTTTTACAGTATGGGTTCTATCAGTAAGCCAGTTGGCAACCCATCGAGTGACGTAAGGATTTATGTCCAGCTTAGTAAGTTTAGCTATGATTCCAGAGTGGGGGATGGAGTCAAAGGCCTTGGAGAGGTCCAGATAGGCTGTGTAGACCACCTTACCCTCGTCCACAGCTCTGAAGACTGATTCAAAGAAGTCAATCAGGTTCAGGAGACACGATCGGCCCTTCACGAACCCAAACTGGGTGGGGTCCAGTGTTTGAAGGTTGCTCCTGGGATCCAAGGTGGATCCCCCCTTGTGGAGTGGGATAACTGTAGCTGTGCACCACTCAGTGGGCACAAAGCCTGAGGTGAGGCTATGATTAAACGTGACACTTAGGTGAGGTGCCAGTTCATTTTGTAGTTCATGTAGTACACAGCCTGGGATGTCATCTGGTCCCATGGATGCTTTATTGTTAGCTTTGGAGAGTGTGGTTTCTACCTGTGTGGCCATGATTACCGGAATTTGGCAATCTTTTGGCATTGAAATGGGCCCTTTAGGGGGTGAGAGGGGGCACTAAATCGATCTGCCAGGATATTGGCAATATCCTTGGGATCAGTATATTTAATGCCATTCTGTTGTAGCTCAGAGCAGATCTGAGCATTGCCATTTAGATTCTTGACATAACTATAGAATGCCTTGTGGTTGTCTTTGGAATCTTTGGCAATTTTATTTTCATAACTAGCTTTAGAGGATTTCGTGAGGGATCTCAGCTTCTTACTGAGGCTGGTAAGGGAGTTTTTTGCATCCTGGGATTTTCCTCTTTTCTGCAACAGTTTCTTCCTTCTGTTGTATAGATTGTTTATGGCAGGGGACAACCAGATTGTCTTCCTTTTTTTGGAGGAGAGTGTCTTGGTTCTATTTTGGATGGCACAATTCATGCACGAGTGGATGTGCTTGTACAGTACCTTAGTGTAAGATTCAGCAGTCAAACTTTCAGATCCCATCTGCATGGGTGTCATGAAGTTTGTCACTTCTGACTTGAGTAGCATGAAGTTGGCTTTGAAGAAGTTTTTTATGGAGGTTTCCTTACTGGGGGGTGGGGGTGGGATGTGGATGTCAAGGGTGATTTGCTTATGGTCAGACCTACCCAATGAGGGGGTGACCACTGGTGTGGAGCATCTATCTCCCATGTTGGTAACGACCAAGTCTAGGATATTGGAGTCCCTGTTGGGACAATGGATTAGTTGATCCAGGGTGTTGGAATTTATGAATTCCAAGAACCGTTGGGAAAAGGTGTTTGTACCTGAGTAGTTTTCCCAGTTAATGGCAGGGTAGCTGAAATTGCCCAGTATTAGGGTGTTTGGTTGTATCTTAATATTTTCCAGTATGTTTAGAAAGGTGTAGTGAGAATCTTGGGGCATGGTGGAGGATCTGTAGCAAGCTACAATTTGGATTGCAGTGTTACGTAGTGTTAGTTGCGCCTGGAGAATTTCAGATGCATTGTGCTGGGCAACTAGCCTGGAGATGTGAATATCCTTGGTGAATATGGACACTCCTCCATCTTCAGTGTTTCGGTCTTGGTTTGGTGGCCGAAAAGTGTGGTAAGAGTTGTAGCCTAGTATTGCAGGGGTGCTCTCTGGAGCCTTGAACCAGATCTCAGTTACTGCACAGATATCGATGTCCTCCATTTTTAGGTGTGCCTCAAGAGAGCGCATTTTGAGGTTTTTAGACTTCTAGCATTGAGTAGCATTACCTTCAGATTTTGCATGCTTGTATCTGTTATGGTGGTGGTTTTGTCATTTGAACCTTGTCTAAAAAAAGCACTATAGGGGTGGCAAGAGCTTTAGCCAGTAACCTGAATCCCAGGGGTGACAGGTGCAGACCATCTCTGGCAAAGCATCATGGTTTGTTGATCATGTCTTCCCAGGCAGACAGATACTGAATCCCTTTTGAATGATACCAGAAGCTTAGCCAATTGTTGAAGTCAATCATTTTGTCCTTATGCTGTGGTATTATTCGGGTGAAGGCAGGATGCTACTTGGGGCTAGGGTCATACCTGCCTGGGCCACATGATCCAAGAGCTCTTCCATGTCTCTTTTCATGTAGTCCAGGGAGGTACGTCTCAAGTCATTCACTCCAACATGGACAATGACAGGGTCGTACTTGTACTTGTTGTGGAGTGATTTGAGTGCATGCGTTATGTGGTGGATCCTGGTACTTGACAGGCAGCTGACTGTAATTTTCTCCTTGTTCAATCTGGTGAGTGGGACATCAGTGTGCCTGACTATAGAGTCACCTATGACTAAAGTGTTAAGTACATTGTCTTGATTAGGGGCTATTGTTGGGTGGCACACTGATGTTGTGAGCTATGTGTCACTTTGGTTGTGACTGGTGTTTGTTTGCGTTTCAGCTTCAGAGGTCCTTGTTGCTTGGGTAGGTTAATGTTAAGGGCCTCTACATATGTGGGTTTAGTGTTGCTATGTGTGGGTGTTGATGGTGTGGGTTTTGAAGGGTTATGTGTGTAGTGCAGGTGTTAACCTTCTCCACTTGACTGTCTAGCATGATCTTGGCTGGAGAGAGCTTTGCTTTCAGTTTGGCTATATAAGTGCATCTTTCGCAGGTTGTAGTGTTGGGTGGTCAGAGGAGAGGGTTGTCTGTGTACAAGAGGCAGTTGCTCCATTGCCCCAGTATGCCCAGATTCACCAGTTGGACAGGAGAAATTGCCAGAAGCTGACCCTTGGACATGCCTGCTTAGGTGCTTTTTTGTAAAGTGCAAGAGCTGTTTTCCCTTACCTTTGCAAGGTACTTTGCAATTATAAGCTGTTTAGCGCCTACAATTAATTTCTCCTTCTTGACAAGGAGAGTTGAGTGCTTGTATAAGTTTAAGTCTTCCTAGTCTTTTCCAGCAGGTTCTAGAGCAGGTACTAGTCACAGGGGTTCAGATTTTAGTGCCAGCTGGTTCTAAGGGAAAATAAAGCATTATGCTTAACAGCATAAAGACACACAATGCTTACAGTCACTCAATGTGGGTTTTGTGCACCTGACTCTGTGAAGACAGAAGCTACATGATACTATGAAGAATGAACGTGCCATGGTGCAAGTGTTCCTAAAATTTAGAGATATTTGGGTATTTGAAACCATGACATCATATTATTGCTGCAATGGATATGTGTGCTTGTAATTTCTTTAAAATACTGTTGCTTTATGTCTATTTCTCATGAAACATTGCCTGTTGCTAGGTATACCCAAATGCACATGATGTATAAGGCAGTCATCACTATGACAGGAGAATGGCAATTATGCACAAAGTGTGGACATCATAGAGCGCATTGTCACATTTCCTTATGCCGCAGAAAAAGACCTAGTAGTTCTCTTAGGAAAGCCAAATTTCATCCAGTGCCACCATCGTTATCCAATAAAGCATCTGTATGTAAGTAATTAGCAGAAATTATTGTAATAAGAATCTCCAGTTGTACATGTACATAGTAGATGGCTGGGTGACAACATTATTACCTACATGCACATTCAGTCATACTGACACAAGGGAGTCTAAGGAGTAATGGCTGAATTTGAACTGACTACCTAAGATCAACAGATAAACACACACTTACAGTAGTCAATCACTGTAGGATTCAAACCTCATACATATTTAGTTATGCAGTACAGATAACACAGTATTAACAAGCACCACAGGTTAAGTCATACTACAGCTGTCATGTACTTTGTTTTTGAAAGTATGATGCAACTATTGTGTTTCCAAAACTGGGTATTCCCTGGGGAAATAGAAATTTATAGCATAGCCCTCTGCCAGCACAATTACATCTCCTAAGTGGAACTTTACATAAGGGGTTTTATCACGGAGCCAATTGTACACAACAGTACACACAGTCACACTAGTTAACCAATGTTGGATTCAAAACTCCTCCCTATCTAGTCTCACAGTCTAGAGAACATAGTATAAGCTGAAAGTTCCACAGGAGAAGTCTGATTTTTTACAGTGACAGACTGCACTAATGAAAGAATGACCTCATCCATGTGTTGCAAAGAAATATGTTTGTGCTAAAAGTAGGATAAGGGGATGGGGGACTCCTATCACATGTTAAATTCTTCATAACCAAATAATGCAGTCTGTTCCCACAAGCACAGACTCAAAGTACTGACACTCAAAAATGAATATAAAATCTTCCTTTATTCAAATGTTAAGCACTTTCATCTAAAACACTTAGACTTCCTCAGAACAATGCCTTACACAGTCATTAGATTTATATACATTTCGTCATCACTCAAATAATTAATTTCAATATAAATTTAAAGTGTCAGTGTGCTATTTTCTAAAAATACTTAAAACAATTTCCCTAAAAAGTAAACCTTGTAAAACCATCCTAAAAGGTTGTAAACATAATAATACATTCTATTTATCCCAATATACCCAATAGATGTTTGAATAAAATCATTTTACTAATAGGCTCAGGAATGAAATGTTAACCCCTGATGCATTATTAGTCACCATTGATGTGGTAGACTTGTTTTCTAATATACCACAGGGGGACGGACTGCTTAGATTAGAAAATTGTATGATAAAATTAAGTAACTTTTCAAGTGACAAGACAGAACTTGTTGTGGAATTTATGGAATTGATTTTGAAACATAATTACATTTTGTTTGAAGGGGAGTATTACATTCAAATGAAAGGAGTGGCAATGGGGGCAGCTTGTGCCCCCATTTTTGCCAATCTATATTTATATGATTGGGAAGAGGAATATATATTTAGAAGTAAGTGGTTTCATGAGATATCCTGCTATTACCAGTTTTTGGATGACATTTTTTTGATTTGGAAAGGTAATAGAGAAGAACTAGATGTATTTAAGGGTTATTTGAATTCAAGGAGTAATGACTTGAAATTCACTTTTAGTGTGGATTCTCATAGTATGGCCTTTTTAGATACATTAATTGTAGTGGACGAAGGAAAAATTAGAACTAAAATTTATAGGAAAGAGACTTTTAGTAATGGATATTTAGAATTTACTAGTTGTCACCCTATGACCCAAAAAAAGAGTATAATTAAGGGGCAATGTATCAGGGCTGCCAGGATGACATCAGAATATAAGGACCTGGTAAAGGAACTACAATTTATTGGGAATATGTTTATACAAAGGGGATACCCCAGATGGTTGGTTAAAGACATAACCAGCTATGTAGAGAGCGAATGGGGTAAAAATATGTACCCTTGTTAGGTAAAGGGCCTTTAGTTAAAGTGAACAACATGGAAGCAACTGATAGTGAGAACCACACTGATTATACTAGAGCTTGTATATTACAACATACACCATGGACCTTAAATATTAAAAATATTATTACCAATAATTGGAACATATTAAAAATGGATAGAAGAATTGTGGAAATAGTGGGGGAAACACCTAGATTTGTATCAAGGAATGGGTGCAATATGAAAAATGAATTGGAAAGGAAAATTCAGACTAGTGAAAGAGAAAGAGAGGTGAAAGGTACAACAAGATGTGGTACCTGCAATCAGTGCAGGTATATTGTCACAGAGAATAGCATAAAATTGGAAGATGTCAAAGGTACTGAGATAATGTTTAGGAAAGGTAATTGCAGAACGTCCCATATAGTATATCTAGCCAAATGCTCAAAGTGTCCTAGTTTCTACGTAGGGAAGACCGACAGAAGTCTTAGGGAAAGAATATATGATCATTATTATAGTATAAAGAAAAAATATACTAACAATGCCCTATGGAGACATTTAGTAGAAAGTAATAGTTGTAGTATTTTTTATTTTTGCATTTTAGATATTGCCACAGTGAATCCCAGGGGTGGTAATATTAGTAAAAAACTGGGTGAGTTAGAAACAAGATGGCAAATTAAATTAAATGCATCATCCCAGCCTGGGTTGAATGATCATATATCAGTTAAGCCAATTTTGGTAAATATGGGATAGACTGATATGTTGGTTTAGTACACAAAACACCCATTGAATAGAATGTGTATTAGTAAAATGATTTTATTCAAACATCTATTGAGTATATTGGGATAAATAGAATGTATTATTATGTTTACAACCTTTTAGGATGGTTTTACAAGGTTTACTTTTTAGGGAAATTGTTTTAAGTATTTTTAGAAAATGGCACACTGACACTTTAAATTTATATTGAAATTAATTATTTGAGTGATGACGAAATGTATATAAATCTAATGATTGTGTAAGGCATTGTTCTGAGGAAGTCTAAGTGTTTTAGATAAAAGCGCTTAACATTTGAATAAAGGAAGATTTTATATTCATTTTTGAGTGTCAGTACTTCGAGTCTGTGCTTGTGGGAACAGACTGCATTATTTGGTTATTGAGTTGACTGTTTCCAGTATTTTTTCATCTTCTAGGTTAAATTCTTCCTCTGAGTAGAAGTAGATGTAGCATGTCTGTTCCAGAAGTTATACATATCTGGCATTTAAGCTACATACACACACATACACACACACACACACACACACACACACACACACACACACACACACACACACACACACACACACACACATGTTTACCATGGTGATAATTTGAGACACCTACCTATCTATTTACACAGTTTAGAGAAGACAGCATTTACCGCAAGTGCCACATGAGAAGTCTGACTCTTAAAGGGAGAGATGCATGTTTGACAGGATGACCTCATCAGTGTGCTACAGACAAGATGTTTGTGTTAGAAATTAAATAAAGTGCAGAGGGAGCTGTGTCCAAAGTTAATGTTTTCTCCTGAGTGGCAATGGACACAGCACATCTGTTGTTGAAGCTTTACTTACCTGTCACTAGAACCACACAGAAATTCACCACTATCAGCTTTGAAGCAGCTACCTAACTAGTTACACAATCTAAAGAATTCAGTCTTTACCATAAGTGACACACAAGAATTCTGACTCTTAACTGGAGAGAGTGCATTTTTCACAGGATGACCTCATCAGTGTGATGCAGACATGATGTCTGTGTTAGAAATAGGATAATGTGCAGAGGGAGCTTTGTCTAAAGTTAAAGTTTTCTCCTGAGTCGAAGTGGACGTAGCACATTTTGCTGCTGAGGCTTTACTTACCAGTCACTACAACCACACACACACACACACACACACACACACACACACACACACACACACACACACACACACACACACACACACACACACACACACACACACATTCACCACTGTCAGATTGGACCATTTACCTTATCAGTTACACAGTCTAGAGAAAACAGTATGAATAGCAGGCACCACATTAGAAGTCTATCTTAATGATGTGAAATGCACATTTGTGAGTACATCACTTTACATTAAAACGTCATTGTTTGGAATATCAGCTACTGTGCATCACAGGTTTTGGAACAAATGCATGTGTCTAGACAAGCCAACATAACAGCACAGTGCTTGGCTCATGTAATAACATACTTCTCTGCTAACACCTGTATTCTGTCATTCATGTACATTGTGTTACTATGAGGGATATGTACCTGTTTCATAGTATGGGGTGTCAATGACAATCACAATTGTAAAAAGAGTGGATTGTCAAGCAACATTCATGACAGTTCTTCCCAGGATGATTGCATACAAATAGTAATCATTTATTGTGTCACTGTCAGTTGTCTTGGCGCATGCTTGCACAGTATCCTAAATATGGCAGTGCACTTATGAATAACTGATGAATTATGGGTGAAAAGGTTACATTCCATTGTATCAAAGTTGTAAGTATAACTGTTGGAGTGCAGAACTACATTAACAGACCTAATTAATTGAGTCAACATCACTGTGAAATCCAGATACCTTGGTTTCAAACTTCTAGTAACACATATAGAAGTTGTACAACCTATTCATATAATTCTTTGCTGTAATTTTTAAAATTTTTTTCCACTGAAGCACAGCACTGGCAAGCACATGTGTGCTGCTGGTGGGAAATTATTAGCGCATGCATAATCATATCTTGAGGTGTTGAACTTAGAATGGGAATTCACAGTACTTTACGTTGCTCTGTGCCAACCTTCATGCAAGTAAACAGTATACACATGCAACCATGTATGAATCTGATGGAATACAGAACAGATATGTGTTATGGTCATGTTTCAGGTGTCACAGTTTAACCATTTGTCAAGCAAGTTGCAGGTATTCAATCCTTATATGTATGAGACAGGTATATATTAAGCACAATATGGACAAAGCATGGTATTGCTGGTAGAAACATGGTTTATGGAAACAGTTTTGAATCAAGGAGATTTACTTGATGGCACAGAAAAGGTGGGAAGAGGTGGGCAATTTGTGACAGAAAAACACATACAGACATACTAATAAATTAGTTTATGGTTCATTTCTGCATATATTTGTGTTGTGTTACTCTTTTGGTTTATCATCATAATTATTCAGGCAAGATCTGTATGAAGCAATGTTCCCAATAAACAGCAAGCTGATTAATGGTATGTTAAGAAATGTATAGTCAGCACTTACACCCGCATATAAAACATTCACAAATACATTGGCATACATCTAGTTTCAAACCATGACAGTATTCCAAAACAAATTTACACACCTAAGTATTATTTAACTACACCACCTAGGAACTCCTACTTCACAAAGTTCAAATATGACAACAGGTTGAAGAAAAAGAGAAATTATATATGTCTTCATTGCATTTACGACAACTGCAACATCCTACAATGTGTACATTACATTCTGTAATGTAATAAATATGAAACTGTAAAAGTGATAATACAAAAGTGGGACTAGAGAGAGCCATGGAGACAGGGATAGAAACTGACAAATAATGTGATATTTTTGTGGGACATTTTAACATCTTTGGGGTATATTACTGTTATGTTTTTTCCTGATAAGTAATCTGTCATATTATGTACATTCAAATGTTTCCAACAGGGAGCAAGTAAGGGTCGAAAAGTAGAAACATGATTAAGACATGAGCAGGATAATGGTGGGCTAATAATATGTAGACAACACTTACACGCAACAGTGATATAAGTAAAACATTAAATACAAGCTTTCACATATTTCTGGATTAGACTCCTGATAATATGCCAAACATATTTTACAGAAATGTGAATTATGTCAACACACCACACAAGAAATGTTACTTCACAATTTTAACTTTACTGATTTAAAGGGGCAATCACAAACCAATGAGGCAAGGAAAATTGTAGGCATCAGGCTTCATCACAGTAATGACAATTTTAACATTACATAAGTTGTACATTACAGCTAGAAGCATTCTAAATGATCCATTGCTGAGTGCTTCCTGATAGTCTTTGAAACTGGAACTTGCTACATGGTGTATATTCAACTCTTCAGCCTGTTGAAGCGAAGATTAGCCTGACTGTACATATGTAAGTACAATAGGCATGAAGGGCACCAGAGTAATGTGTCTGAAGCCAAAATCTTACAAGGTTTTACTAAGAGCTGTGTACTTCTATTTCCCTGTAGGTACAGCTGCTGCTCAGTGCCAGGCATTGCACAACTGTTGAGGAGACAGAGTAATGGCACAGAAGGAGAACATATAAAGACAGGAGGAGAGGGAGGCAGGGGGCAAGTAGATTATAACAGAAGCATGATAAATATGGCTCAAAACAATATTTAGGCAACAGCTACACATAAAATAGTATACTAAAACAGTCAGTAACACTTTGTATATATCTAGTGTAAAACCCTTGAAAGTATGCAAACATCAGTCTAAAGATCTGAACATTATCTCTGCAGACCACAATGGAACTCCTACATTACAGTTTAAATCACAAAATTGAAAGGACAGTAACAACTTGCTGAAGCAGAAGGGGTGAACATAGACAGAGAGATGGAGAAAGAAATAGCAATAGTTTTGCTTATGGTACAGTTAGGATCATCTTTATGATGTGTTACTCCTAGGTTTTTCTTCATTATTAATCTGTCATGCTCTGTTCAATAAAGTATTTGCTATAGGGAGAAAGAAGGGGTAAGAGAGAAGAAACATGATTAAGACATAAGCAGGATAAGGGTGGTTTACTGAGTCTCCTTGTTGGGGATGGAATGTTTTTGCAAATGGTTTCTTGTTGCACAATTCAAATGTTATGTTAATGAAATGTAACAAGAGATAAATACAGATGTTTGCAGTTAGACATATGATAGGAATCTAAAATGTCATGAAATAATAATTTGACATACATCTGTAATTGAAGCCATGGCACTATGCAAAAGCTTTAGTCTAGAGAGGGGGGGAACTATCTCAGCACTCTACATAGGAACTTTTAGTTTAGTACTCCATTTTTTGAGAAAGGGAGGAATGTGGGGAAAGGTGTTTAGGAATGACAGGATCAGGTAGGTTGGGTACGTTAGGTAGATGATGCAGACATATGGGACATGCAAGATAGACAAGGATGGTGATAGACCAAAAAGGTTGGAGGACACCATAATTGGGGATAGGTAGGGGACCAAAGAGATGCATCCATGTCCAACCTGAGAACAGTGAGAATGTAATTCTCACCCCTCAGAACTGTCATCATTTTTCCTATGTCAGTTGCCTGGGTCAGTGCCTGATGTGGCATCATTTTGACAATATGATGCAGCACCTTTTTAACCCTGCTGATTTGGGCACCAAGGACCCCTCTCTATTATGCCCTCCACCAGCTCTGTCAGCTTCTGATGGGTGACAAAAATCGCCATGTCTACTACTACTGCTCCCAGAGGGTACCACTGCACCAGCAGCCAGAGTAGAGCTACTTGACCCAGGTGGAGCAGGTACGATAGGAATTGTGGAGGCAATCCTGACAGGTTTCAAGCCAGATGTACTTGGTGTCTGTACTGACTGTGGTGGTGTCACAGAAGCCACCTGTCGAGGTATGGCAAGCCAAACTACAGTGGCTGATCTAGCTCCTGTGCTGATGGTCATTTTATCAGCAGCAATATATTTAAAAAAAAAAAAAAAAAAATATATATATATATATATATATATATATATATATATTATGGATCTACTTCAGATGATTGAGTCAACAGAAAGTTGAACGTCATATGGTTGAGACTATATAATCGACTTTTCAAAAAGTCGAACAACAAAAAACAAAAATCTACATTTTTGCAGGGGCCAATCCCCCCTGTACCCCCCACTCTTTGCATATTATATATACCAACTCTGAGATTTAACTACAGTGCGGAAAAGGGTAACTTCCCCAATCCCCAGTGCACTGCACTTTCTATTCAAAAGCTTCCACATTTCGGAGAATCAATCATATGGTCTCGACCATATGATGTCTGACTTTCTGTTGACTCGATCTTCTGAAAAGGACATATATGACTAACAAAAACAATATAGACAGACAGTGTAGCAGAGACAGAAATGAGAGAATTCGATCTATGGAATTTCACATCGGTTTATTATTCCAATACATAAACCAATATAAGAAATAAATAAGTACACCTTGGCCGCATCCAGATATGACAGGAAGGCATTAATATGTCATAAAATCAAACAATCACGATGCTATGATATGACTAATAGAATTATGTATTTTACTACACCATATCACATATCTGCTTTCAAAGTTAATAACTGCATTTGCCCAAATATAATTAATGCCATGCAGTATTGCACTTAATATCTTATAAATACTATCTTGTAAAAAAATCTAATGTGAACTTCTGGGTATTGAAACAACTCACAATGTGTTCATTGCCTAATCCAATAACCAACAGCTATTGGAGCAGGCATGTAAGCTTGAAATCAAAGTTAAGGTATGTCTGCTCAAAATGATATACAGTGATGGAATGAAAATACTTCACTGCCTAGCATTCAGACCTGAATTATACTTACCCTGTGCCTCTCTAAGGTGAGTTAGTCTCTCCTAAAGTACCTCATGGTTTTCTGCTATCTCTGCTGTAGCTGTACAGTACAGAAAAGAAAAAAAGATATATGAAAGCATAATGAATAACTATGTTGGCTGGCTAATTAATGCCATATCTTAGGTGATGGGTCAGTATACTTACACAATTAAGGAATATTTGCAGTCTGAAATTCATCCTCCCATGAGTTCAGGAGGTCTCAACTGTACCTCTTCATGTCACTGTAGTGGTGACAACATTGTTCTTAAGTTCATGGAAGGTCAGTTGCACTGGACACAGCCTTGGCCAAGCTATTCCAAGCCTCAGCCTTATACTGAGACCTGATATAACCCCTTACAGCAGCCTATGGCTATAGACCTTCAAGAGAAGTGCCACAAAAATCCTGGACTCCTCAACACCCCACCTTTGTACACTAAATGTAACACTATCACTACTATCACCAGCCATGACTGCAGCAGTCAAGTTAGAAATATGGGTCTGAATTTGATGTTTCCTCAACTATGTTGGCTTTCAACATGAACATATGCTTCTTGCACATCAGTATTTCTCACAAATAGCGTCCTCTCTGCACATGAACCCTAGGATAACAGGGCATTCACAATGCATACTTGAAATTATTATCAGTATGTGCCACAGACATACACATATACTGTGAAGAAAAAAAGTAGGTTACATATACTTAATATGTGACATAGTATAAATTGACACTACATGTGCAACAGAACCAAGTTCTGAAAGTTGTCCTCTGTAATTTGCAGTTAGATGTACGGATGCCTGTGATATTAGCAACAGTTAAGGTAATCTTTCTTCAAACAATATAAAATAAAAATTTGCAACACTGCAGCTCATTTCTTCTCTTTATTTTGTGAGCATTCTTTCCTAATCTATACTTCTGTAGCAACACTATTATGTGATTTGCCTTGCTGTTGATGTATTTTTAAATGACTAATGTACTTCCTTAGAACTGCAAAAAAATATACTCAGAGGTGCAAAGTGTCATTATAAACAATTCAAAGAAATGTTAGGTATGTTGCTCTCCTAAGTCAGTCAATGTACTCACAGATTTCTTGTAAGTCCCTTCTCCCTGATGCACCTTCTGTAAGTGTACATCAAAGAGGACTGACTGTGAAACACTGGTTGTTCCTTCAGTTAGACTAATCATTCACACTTTCAAGCCTTAGCAGTTAGCACTTCTCAATGCTCATCCTTGCACTGCTAGGGCACGTGCACACAATCATATAAGTCCTTACACCATGGTTACCTGCCCTGCATGTAGTCTAGATTGTGGAATTCATGAATGCTAATGCGTTCATACCTCATTTGCATACTCACAATACTTACAGTGCTGAATTTGCACTATATAAAGGTAATCATATAGGTAAAGAACTTGTATCAAAGTAAAGGAGACTGTTTGGATCCGGAGAGCTTGATACTGCTATTAACTTTAAAAACTTGTTTCTACTTTAACAACTGACTTGCTGCAAAGGTATGTTGCTGTTTTTTACAACTTGATATATTTTAACCTTACTGATGGATCGCATTTCACAATACAACTATTATTATTAGCTACATGCATTATTCTCACTAGCTGTTGGTATAGCTTTGTAGATCAGTCATTTCTTGACTATTAAAAAAGTTTTTTTTAAATAATGTTAAATTAAGTTTAATCAGGGAAGCTGGCCACCTAGTACAAAATAATGTTGTATTATGTATTAGCAAGGTTGTGGGATTTTGGATTTTTAGCACACAAAATTATTATCCATTTTTTCCTTGACAGGTGTACTTTATTTTTGTTAATGCTGCAATGTACTACAGAGTTACAGAAATGTTTGTCCTCTTAGCAATGTTTTATAAATTGCTTTATTTGTTTGATGGTTGGGGGTGGAGCTGTATTAAGTTGTGTGTACTCATATGGAGCCTTTTTCATGTATTATATGTGTGAAAGCTGAATATATTTATATATATTGTTTTATTAACAATCATTTTTGGGTTACTTATGTATTTTTTTTGTTTTATGCTTCCTCTCATACAAGACTATGCCACGCAAGACTTCTGCACTCCATAAACCTGCATACACCAATGCTGAGAATGAAGTGATCATTCAAGCACTACGTCACCATGGGTTATTTTGTTTAAAGTGAGAGAGGCAGAGATGACAAGTCCTGCAGTGACTGTATCTGAGAGCAGGTGGTCAACAATGTTAATGCTGTCTAAGGCCATGAACATACATATTCCAGAATAAGATGAAGGGCCGGTGATATGATCACAGGGCCAGATGTCAGGCAGTTGCAATTGCCTGTGAAAGTATGGCTATGAAGGTGGTCCTGCTACTGAGTCACCAGAGACTGAAACAGATGAGTTCCTTTCCACTGTCTGAGACCCAGGCAGCTCAGCACAGGGTTTACACAGAATTGTTGATGTTGGGACTGACATGGAAGACAACCCAAGTATGTTTACTGCAGAACATCTAGGTATGCAATATAATTAAATAATTGTCATTGTACATATCTATCTATCTATCTATCTATCTATCTATCTATCTATCTATCTATCTATCTATCTATCTATCTATCTGTCTATCGATCTTTCTACCAAGGTGGGCAAGCGTGGGATTTTTGAAGAAGAGCTGAGCCAAGGGTCTGGCTTGGCTCTTAGACCCCAATAAGGGCTGAGCAAGAGCAGACAATCTCAGGAGTAGCTCTGTTAAAAATACATCTGGAAGTCCAGAGGTGATTATTTATGTAACAAAAAAATACTACAGTTACAGCCAAACAGACATTGACATTGCCAGCATTCACGCAAATGAATGCTGATGGTATGTTGATTACATTTCCTAACAGCTTGCACCCATCCACCTTCTCCACTCTGCCCAAGCTACAGGTTTGCTGATAAAGAAAAAATGGGGAAAAAAATATGATAAGCAATAGTATACAAGTGCACCAGTCTGTAAGTAGGAACAGGAATGTTACACTGGCTAGTGAAAACATTTTGTTTTTCCCTTTCTGATCTAATGATTTAGTGCACAGTAGTTCAACCACACTTTGCAAGAAATGGCCAAACAACTCCAAGATAAGAACTAGATACACTGCCTAAATGGAACAACAAAAGCCTTGTGAAATGCTGAATTGTGTTAGCTTTATGTAAGAAACCATATTGCAGTTCCATCAAGGTAATCCACAGTAATAAAAAGTCAGTATTCTTAATAACCTATCTGGGTACAAAATACACACACTATCCCAGTGGAATGTGCCCCTTCTGAGAGGGTACATCACCTCTGACTGTAAAGTTGCAAAATATAAGAATAATGGCAAATGTTGCTCTTTAATGAATACTACCCTCCAACAGACCATATCAACCATAACTGCCCTTTGATCACATGAAAAAAAAAAGAATGAAAAATGTAAGAACTACAGTAACATTTTGCTATTTCAACTCATGATTGATAAACAAATACAATGCCCCCAACATGTCATAACACTTTTACTTGCCAGCAGTAATTATATGATTGCCTTGTGCTTTCATGTACAAGATGTTACACAACCCTTCCCCAAAAAGGCAGCCCAGTTCCCTACACATGCCCGATGCTTGATGGTGCAGAGAGTGATAGAAGAAAAAAGAAACAACTACCACAATAATATAATCATTTCAACATGTTGCTCCTGAACACATATACCCACCCCAAAAAATACATTAAGCCCCTCTTGGAGATTCACAGCATTGTGCTAAAAGCAGGGACAATTGAGAAACCGAGGCTTACACAATAAAAGCAAAGAAACAGAAAATAATTTTGTCCAGGCTGTCCTTAGCATTGGTAGAGCTTTCAAAGCTCTCCTGATCTCTCTCTCTCTCTCTCTCTCTCTCTCATTGAAACAGGCTCCTCCTCCTACATGGAAACTTGCAAGCACTCTGGAGTAAAGGAAATAATACAATGTTCATCCTAAAAATTTGCTGCAAATTTTTTTATAAAAGAATTGCACAATTACAATGACTTTCAATAGTCCTCTCCCATGAAAAATGTGTAAGACTTCTTTCTTTTCAGCACTATGGCATGTGATACCACCCTGTCTGATATTCCAGCCAACCTCAGTGCTTAGATATGCAGACCTGACCTTACAGAAAGCACTCACAACCAGGTCTGGTCTGAATCAATAGTCAGCAGTTACTGAAAAAAAAAAACTTTTGATTTTGACTTTGACTCAGCTCTTTTCACCTGCTCTGGCTTGCCTAGCTCTCTTTCTCTCTCTCTGTATGTATGTATGTATGTATGTGTGTGTGTGTATATATATATATATATATATATATATATATATATATATATATATTTTTTTTTTTTTTTTTTAACTATATATAGCCAGAGAGAAAGGTGGGATAAGAAGAGACACTGAGGGGGAAGAGGGGAGAGTCAACTGGACAATAAAGTTTTGTATGAGTTGTATCTTATTCTGGACTGGGAATTGTCTGTTTTTGTGTCATTTACTTAGTGATTCTTATCTTCCATGTTTATCTCCCTTTCTTATATTGAGGCATATCTTGTTCTATTTTTGCTTTACCAACTGCACATGATAAGCACACCTTATGTATTCTTATTAATGTACAAAAGGTAGATGTATGCATAACTGAAAGTTATTTGTTTTCATTGCATTAGCATCTCTTAATTTTTAATATACATTTCACATAACATATGTTTGATCATTGTTTATTTCATTTTTCTCTATGATCCTGCCAGTGGCACTAGGGAATTCCTACCTCCTGATGTCACAGTATTGGTAGCCTCTATTGATGATGGCAGCAATGAAGAGGCACAGTCTTTGGGTACAGAGGATCAGTCTGACACTGAGGTTGTGCCTCTAATATCTCCTGCCCCAATTTCAGACACAGTCATTATGTGTACACATACCCATGACACAGAGACCTCAGACATAGGTCAGGTTGAGGGTGACACAGTTGATTAGGGTAATGTGGTTACTTCAGTTACATAATTAGTTGATTCCCCATGTGGTTATCATGAGGGTAAGGTGGTTCACAGGCAGGTTGTTAGAGGTGCTTAGTGGAGGCCTGCTGTCCACCCTCCTGTGATGTTGGTATGTCAGGGTGCCACATAACGTATGTGTATGGCCATCTTGGAGGCACAGGCATGTTCTACAAGGGCCTCAGAAGAGATAGTGTGAGTACTAAATGTGCATTCTGATGTTCAGGACTGCCTGAACCATGTGGGTGACACCTTGGACAGGATGAATGTCACACTTGATCAGGCAGTGTCTGAAATGGAATATCTGATGAGGGAGGTCAGGTTCTACGGGCCCAGATATTCACTGCATCATCCAGTGTTAGCTGCCATGGACATGCAAGATCCAGATTCCATTGTGGCACTACTTCCACTGCTCCATCAGTGATTGCAGTGTCCACACCCAGACATGGTAGGCCATGTGGTCACACTGCAAGACATAGTCATGAAGAGAGCTCATCCAGCAGACATCAGTCAGAGTCAGGTAGCAACCCAAATTCTAGCTAGGGCCATGGAACTAGCAGTGCAACTTCTGGCAGAGGTAGCTCTCATGTTCGGGGGTGACAGCTATGAACTGACTAGTCTACCATGCATTACTCACACCTGTCCGAGATGCCAGGACATAGTGCTAGCACAGTGCTTGATTGGGTTCATGCAGATACACACACATTAAACAAATACTCTCACACACACACACACACACACACACACACACACACACACACACACACACACACACACACACACACGCACACACACACCCACACACACACACACACTAGTTATTTAAACAGCACTGTTGACTGCTATGCATATCTTGCTACTGGCCCTGAAAATGGGATACTTAAGTAATACATTTTGGTTTTACTTGCACACACTCACTTCTTTGGGGTCAGGCTTGCCCTCCTGCCCCCCACCCTGTGCAAGTTATGATAACTGTGCCCTGTCCTTTGCACATTTCTTTGTAACTTTGGGTTGCATATATGTCTGATGCACAGAGTGGCTATGCAATGCTTGATTTCTCAGAAGCTTGTTTTAATGTAAATGTATTGCAGAAGAAATGTTTTTATTCATTGCTCATAATCAGTTGTGACTGATTGTTTATGTAATTGTTGACCATCATTGGATTTCTGTTAGTATTCTTAGTAATGCAGCCAAAGTAGGTATTTAAGTAGTGCTTATAGTTATACTTGTGCAAATGATGCTAACATTGACCTCCTCCCTGGTTTATAGACAGTGGTCAGCTGAAATACTTGATGCACAGTATAGGGCAAAATCCATAGCTGTATATCTGCAAACATCAGTCATAACCTATTACTGACATTAATATTCCACTTTAGGGACACATGAGAATTTGCATATAGCAGTACTCAGTTAAATAACTACTGTTTTGTCTATACAGGTTCTACACTTACTTTGTTAATACTGCAGAAAAAGATGTGTCCTTGGGAGTTTTCTCTGTCCGATGCTAAGAGAACACAAGAATTACATGGTTTAGTAAAGGTTGTGCAGTTTTGCAGGCATCATTTTTAATATTTATATATGCTTAGGCTCTTACTTTTTCACTTAGGTAGTCAGTGTGTGTGTGTGTGTCATCCTTTTGCCTCTTAGCCAGAGTCATGGCATATTGTTCATGCCTATATCTACTGGCAGCATCTACAACTGATGTTTCTCCCTCAGACTCTTCATCTTTATCTGCTGGAGCTGCTGACCCTGCCTGTGGTACTGGGAACTGTGGTCTTGCTGCTACTTGTCCTTGTTGAAACTGTTTCTTGAGAATGATATTGGGCAGCTTGGAACAGACTATGAGTATTTCAACAGAGGTCACTGGGCTGTAGTGCAGGATACCTCCTGATGTGTATAAACACAGGAACCTTTATTTGAGCAAGCCGAATACATGTTCTATGATATTCCTATTTTGAGCATGGGCAGCATTGTACACTTGCACTGTGGGGTTGTGTGGATTTCTCATGAGTGTCATGAGCCAAGGTTCTCGCACATAACCTGCATTCCCCACTTGATGTCCTTGTAGAAAGTCATCCCTAGGAAACCTTGTGTACAGCTGTGCCATTTCTGTGAGTCATGAAAACTGCCTGGGTTTTCTGTGCAGACATTGCAGATAATCCCTTGGGCATTACAGAATGCCAGACAGTTTATAGAGTGGTATCCTTCCTTACTGTACCTCCTTCCCTGTTCATCAAATGGGGATTTCATTTCTATGTGTGCGCAATGTATGGCTCCTAAAACTTCAGAGAAGTGTGCTGTTTGCACAAAATTTATTTATTTTATTTTATTTTATTTTACATTTGTTGACCGGGCTAGTCTAACTGGATACATGTCCATTTTCAGTAGAGGCCCGGGGAGAAAAGCTCCAAGCATAAGAATAACAATATAACAAAAAGCAAACAAGTGAAATAAAGTAATAAAGCAGCAGTACCATAGTAACATAGGTAAAATGAGAAAAGCAAATGGGACTAACAAACAGTGACTACAAAACATTTAGGCAAAAGCCAGACTAGACATAAACAAGCAAATGCACTAGACAGCACCAGGGCAATTGCAGAAAGAACAAAGTTCCCAAATCCTATCAAATTACTAAGAATAAAGCAAGAGGAAAGAAATAAGTTTTGGAGGCAAGAGGGAGGGGTAGGGTTGGAGTAGGAGTGAAATACAAGTTTCAGTCTGGGTTTGCACAAGGACAAAGCCACTTAGTTTTTAGATGTTCTTTTATTTGTTTTTTGAATTGAGAAGCAGATGCTAGGGTAGATAGTTCAGGAGGGAGCTGATTCCATTTTTCCCTATAGTGTTTGAGAAAAGGGAGTCACCAGCTTTGTTGTTTGATTTAGTTAAGGAGACAAGTAGTTTATTTGCAGAACGTAGTGTAGCCAGATTTTTATATGGAGAGATCAGATTAGAGAGGATGGGTGTATCGTTGGGGTGGTATAGGATCTTTTGTGTCATAAGTAACTGTTGACAGAGTATATGGTTCTGTATTTCTAACCATCCTAGTTGTTTAAGGTTAAGGCAGTGGTGGGTTTTAAAGGGAGAGCATGTGATGAATCAAGCAATACTATTATAGCAGGTAGAAAGTTTGGAGATGTTGTTTTTTGATAGGTTGGTATATATAGCAGAGGCATAGAAAAGGGTAGAAATGAGGTGAGTTTGTGCAATAGTTTGCCTGGCTGAGGGTGTAAGGAAGGGTTTGATTCTGTAGAGGGTACCAAGTTTTCTGTTGACAGTCTTTATGGTGGAGTTAATATGGTCATCAAAGTTAAGATGATTGTCGATTGTGACACCTAGTAGGCGAGTGGTAGTATTAGTATATTATATTATATTATATTATATTAGTAGCATTATTGGAGGTTATAGAGAAGAATGGAGTGGGTGACTTATGAGTTGGTGCAAAAAGTAGTAGTTTTGTTTTTTTGATTCAGGAGAAGACGATGTTGCATGAACCAGTTTTCTAATTTTTGGAATACAGTTTGGGTAAGGGATTGGAGTGAGGGTATATTATTGGTAGTACAGATTAAGGTAGAGTCATCTGCATATTGGATGCAAGTGGCGTGGGGTATGTTCAAGTGGAGATCATTAATAAATATGGAAAAAAGAAGTGGACCTAAGATAGAGCCTTGAGGGACTCCAATATTAACAGGAAGTAAAGAAGACAAATTGTTATCCCAGAGTACAGCTTGCTGTCTATTTTGAAGATAACATCTGAACCATTGTAATGCTTGTAGGTCGAGAGAAAGGTGTTTTAGTTTTTCAAGAAGTAGGGTATGATTAACCATATCAAAGGCTTTTGACAGGTCTAAAAATAGTGCAGAGGAAAAGGAGTTATTATTGCGGTTTTTGTTTATAGTGTCAGTGAAGGAGAGAAGAGCAGTAGTAGTACTATGGAATGGTCTAAAGCCATGTTGGCAGTTGGCTAGTAGGTTGTTTTGTAGAAGGTGGTTAAGTATTTGTTTGTGAATACATTTTTCCATTATTTTGGCTAATGGGGAGAGTAAGGCAATAGGTCGGTAGTTAGAGAGGTCAATTGAAGTTCCACCTTTGTGTAGAGGGATAATGTGTGATATTTTCCATATGGTAGGGATTTTGCCTTCAGTGATGGTTCTGTTAATCAGGATAGATATGGGGTAGTCAATGGCTTGTGCAGCAATTTGTAGGTATTCAGATGGAAGACGGTCAGCGGATGGGGTACAAGGTTTTAGTTTAGTAATTAGTTTGTAAATAAGAGATGTTGGAACAGGGTGTATATGAAAGGTTGGGGAAGAAGTATTAGGGGCATTCAATTGCGAAGCAGGTAAAGGTGGTAGAGAGTTAGCTAGAGATTGAATGGCTTCTGTAAAGTATTTATTAAAGGCATCAGGGATCAGGTTGGAATTATTTTGGTTGAAACCTGCAGGGGTGGGAGTAGTAGTGTTTCCTGGCTGAAGAAGTTTATTAATTCCTGACCAAAATTTTTTTGGCGTATGTTGTGAAGTTTGTTGGAGGTTTAGGTAGAAGTCTTTTTTTATTCCTAAGGGTATCTCTCTTGGTAGCATTTCTTAATTGTTTGAAGAGAAGGTGATCAGATGGGCATTTGGTAGTTCTCCATTTAGCCCAAATTTTGTTTCTAAGTAGCATTTTTTGCCTAGTTTGTTTAGTTAGCCAAGGGGCAGATTTTGTTCTTATTCTAATGGAGCAGTATGGTGAATGGTGATTTAGTATTTGAATAAAGTTAGTATTAAAGTAGGTTACAGCCTCATTAAGTTCCAGATATGTTAGTGGTGACCAATCACATGCTTTTAGTTCATTTATAAAACTGTCAGGATTAAAGTGTTTTTTAGAGCGTGAAGTTATAAGATTAAGAGTATTTGGAATGTGAACTTTTTGTCTGATAATGTAAGTAAGCATATGGTCACTGATATTATCAGGAAGGGTTCCTGGAGTATAGTTGTTAGGATGGCTATTGATAAGGATCCAATCAAGGGTAGATTCATTCCTGTTAGGTTTGTGAATTCTAGTAGGAGTAGTTATTAATTGAGAGAAGCCAAAAAGATTTGAGTGGTTAGTTGGGGACAGAGAATTACAGGTGAGCCAGTCTATGTTAAAATCTCCTAGTACAATGGTCTCTTGGGGAAGTTGTGTAGAAAGGTAACTAAGTAGGTGTTCAAGAGTACTAGTGTTGTTTCCAGGGGGAAGATATATACAAAATAGGTAGATAGATTTGGTGTTGTTTAATTGGAGAGTGACAGATAATATTTCGGATTTGGTGTCAAGTAATAGGATAGTGTTAGACAGGGAAATCTGGAGATCAGCTTTATAAATAATAGCAATTCCTCCACCTTTTTTGGTTATGCGGTCATGTCTAAGGATGTTGTAACCTGGAGGGGTAATTTCCTGGTCTAGGGAAGATGGTTTTAGCCATGTTTCAGTGAGACATAAGATGTCAAAAGAGTGCAGGTGTAGGAGTGCATGAAGGTGTGAGATTTTATTATTGATACTTCTAATGTTGAGATGAGGTATTAGGAGGGAGTTAGGTGCTTTAGATAATGTGGAGTGCACAGGTAAAGTTATATTATCTAGGATATTGGAATTATGACCACTGGGGCCTGGGTTTGGATGAATATCACCATCTGAGAGGAGATGACAATGGTGAAGTAGTTTTATATTAAAGATTTTATTGAGGTTATTCAAACTCTTTTTAGAGGTGAGGTATGTTACATGTGTTGCTCTATGATATTTTGGGAGTATGTAGTTAGACATAGAGGTTATGTTACAGTGAGTAAGAGTGTTGATACAAGTATAAGATAGAGTTTGTTGGAAATTATGGTTTTGTTTAAAAATAGTAAGGTTTTCCATGAAGGTGAGGGAATAGGGTATGGTTAGAGAGGCTGTAATACAAGTTAAGAGAAGTAACTGTGTGAAAATAGTTCTTTGTGTTATAGCCATTGTAGAGAGTAGTTGTTGGAAGAAAGTAGGTATAGTGTGTATGTACGGTTGAAAAGAGGTAAGAATGTTAGCAGAGGATGAGGTGGGTCAAGAGTATAAGGTTAGATAAGTAAAGGATGTAGTGAAGGAATTGGAAAGGGAAGTAGTTAGAGCAGAGGATGGATTAGTATAGGTGATAGGGGTGTAGTTCAGGTGTGAGGTAATTAGTATTAATACTGTCAGATATTGATAAGGGAGTGTTTGGTGTTAAGGGGTTTGTAATTGGTTGAGAAGTTAGTGGGGTGTGGCTAGTGAAGTATAAGTTTAGGAGTAGTGGGGGTGGGTGGGATATGGGGGTAGGGTAGGGGAGCGTAGCAGGGCAGACCAAAGTAAGAGGAGCAGTGAGAGGAAACAATCAGTAAGGAGGAAGGTAAGTACAAGAGACAGTAACAGAGTAGACAAGGTGAGAGTCAGAAGAGGAGGACATAGATAGAGAGGGGAAAAACCTGGGAGAGCAAATTCCTGCATTGCTCTTGCTCTTTCCTCTGGTGTGTATGGGAAACAGGTATACTCAGTTGCATGTTGTAGAATTGCATTTAGAAATTGGTGTAATATTCTAAATGCTGAGCCCTGTGATACACCTAATATATTCCCTGTGGATCTTTGGAAGGCACCTGTAGCTAGTATATATAAAGCTATACATACCTTTGTTTCCACTGGGATGGCTTCCCCACAATTTCCCTCAGGCCTCAGGTGAGGGTGGCAAAGGCTGCATAATTCCTCTAGTGTTTCCCAGTCCACCCAGTATCACTCTTCAATTTCTGTGTCATGAAATCTACGATAAGTCAAATGAGGTCTAAATGCCCTTTGTCTTCTTGGTCAAAGTCTGGCAGCAGCAGCACCTGTAAAATAAATTAAACCAAAAAAAGTGTGTGTGTGTGTGTTTATGTTTCTGTGTGTGTGTGTGTGTGTGTGTGTGTGTGTGTGTGTGTGTGTGTGTGTGTGTGTGTGTGTGTGTGTGTGTATGAAAGCAGAACTGAGTGTGTGTGTGTGTGTGTGTGTGTGTGTGTGTGTGTGTGTGTGTGTGTGTGTGTGTGTGTGTGTGTGTGTGTGTGTCAGTGAAGAGTGAGAGCAATCCCTGGCAGCAACAGCATCAGTTAAGAGGTTTGTGTACCTCTTGATCACACCTCTCAACCTCTCTGCACAAGAAATCTAGACACAGCCACAAATAACGAGGGACAAATGACCAAAAATAAAAGATTTTAAATATTACTCCTATAAATTTAGAAAGTTGCTAGAACAATAGGGTTTTCATTAGCATGTATTATCGGAAAGATATGAAGTTTGAAACTCAAATGTCTGTCATTATTTAATGACTTCAATCCCCAGTGATTTGCCAGAAAACTACACATTTTATGAGGATGGGGCCAAACATGCAAATCTGTGCATTCTGCAAAAATCTGGACAGTTGAAAGGTATGCTCTGTTGATTCTTAGCTCAAAATATCTGGATAAACCTAAAAATAAATGGGGGACAAAGGCTCAAAATAGGAACATATTTTACTGGATTATTAGGATTTGTTTTAGCATACATTTTCTGAAACAGAGGTGTGCACAAGAGACTGAGTGAGAGCAACAGTAAAGACATTTGCATATTTCTGGACCTTTCAGCTGAAGAAATCTTGATACAGCCTAAAATAAAGCAGGAACAAAAGCTCAAAAATAGGAAAATATTTTAATTACCACTCCTATAAAATTACAAATTTGCTTAATTAAAAGGATTTGTGTTAGTATGAATTTTCTGAAGAAAATAATAGTCTGAAACTCAGATGTATACCATTATTTAGTAACTTCAATCTCCAATGACTGGCAACAAACCAAACATTTTAGGATTAAAGGACCAAAAAATTAAACTAAATGCCTAGATATATTTTTTTAAGTGTCATATTTTAGATGTAAAATACTTCCTCCAACACCATTAACATACACTACAGCAAGTTTGAAACATTAGGCAGAGGAACTATTTTACATCAAAAATATATATAAAAAAAATATGGTACTTAAATAAATAAGTAAAACACAACTTTACAGAGAGCCCATTCTATAAGTGCAATAATGCCCTCCAGGGTGTATGTTAATATAGCAATAACCCACGCCTGGGTGTGGGTAATGCTGGATTCACCCACGGTTGGCGTGGTTTGGTCCCGAGGCGGCCGAGGACCAAACAAAGCCAACCATGGGTAAATACAGCATTACCCACACCAGAAGTGTTATTGCCATTATCATGACATTATTTAAGAAAAGAAACTATTACTTTTCTTAAATAATGGCATAGTATAATGCCTGTTTACTGCCCTTCCGCAGATGTCTGGCATCCGCGGCAGTTCTGATGTATCAGAGCTGTGGGCAAAAGCAACGGAGAAAGCAAGATCTCCGTTGCTTTTTTTTTTACTGTTTTGCTATGTTAAATGGGTTTAACATAGCAAGACAGCTTTAAAATAAGCAACGGAGATGTCCGTTGCTTATTTTAAAACTGTCTCGCTATGTTAAACCCATTTAACATAGCGAAACAGTAAAAAAAGCAACGGAGATCTTGCTTTCTCCATTGCTTTTTTTTTTAAAACCTGTCTCGCTATGTTAAATGGGTTTAGCATAGCAAGACAGCTTTAAAATAAGCAACGGAGATCTCCATTGCTTATTTTAAAGCTGTCTCGCTACATTAAACCCATTTAACATAGCGAGACAGTGTTTTAAAAGTAACGTTATACTAATGGAAAAAAGTCCGGGCAACCGGACCTTTTTCCATTAGTATAACTTGATTTACAATGTGCACGCTGGCCAATCAGCGTGCACGTTTTGGGGGGGTCATGGTATAATGTGCAATTAACACCCTTCCAGGGGTGTAGAGACCCTCTGCCTGTGGCTACAGGCCTCATAACACCCCTGGGCAGGCATTAAGTACACATTAACACGCACCCTGTTGGGCATTATTGTTGCATCTCAAATGCCTTCCAGCCACATGGCTTACACCTCTAGGTTGCTTGCATGCTTAATTCATGAATGCCTGCTGGCAGTCAGGTAAAGATGTGTTACATTCTTGAATGCTGGCAAACTGAGATTAGAGATTAGAGTAAAATAAAAATTAAATGTGAAAAAATGTTTTGAGCTAAACAAAAAAAAAAACAGCTTTTTGTTTACTAATTGATTTAGTCATTGTTTTTACATTTAAACTGCTTAATCATGCCTCTGAATATTAAAATTCACTACTGTAATTATGTTATAGTTAAGCAAAAGTGGTGTGTGTAGTTTGAAGGCAGCCCACTCAACTGGCACTACAGGTGTGAAGCAGAGCAGAATGCAGTCAGTGCTCTAGGCATAAATGAGTTTAAAGTGTACTGTATCACATGACAGGAATGGGACAATCAGTGCTCCCATCCTTCCATCAGAAAAAGAAAACTAGTGTACTTGCATCCCCTAGATGGTCCTCAGGTGATGCGAATTATTCCCTGAATGTGGGCTGCACATTTAGGTTCATATGTTCATAGGCAAATTCAAGGCAATCAGTCTGCAGACCATTACAAGCCTAGCCAAGAACCACTATTCACAATTTCACTTCAACCTCATGGAGGACAAGACAAGATTAACTGAGGGAGATTTTGATGCTGCACATCCAGTTATCTAGGTTTACCTTGACAGTAGCAAGGGTGTGACTATGATTGACATACAGTGGTAGTTTGTTACAGAGGTGAGGGATACATTAGGATATGAATCTATCATGCAAAGTTTTCTTATTTATCTGCTGATGGAAGTTTAGTTCCTTTAACTGGTTATTTAAAGTACTATTTATTCTGTAAAGAAATAGGAGGTCAAAAAGGGGTGGAGCTTTCATAACCCAAAAGGCTAAATGCAGATCTCAATGGAGGAATCTATAAGAGACTGAGTACAAAAAGAGGGCTGCCACTCTGTACTGATACCTAAGATTTTTGAGGTCACTGATCTTTTTAGTTATGAATCTCTGAGGTCTCTCAAATTGAGTAATAATATATTTAGACAAATACATGCCAAAAGATGCCATATGTTGAATAAAGGTTGTGATGAGATACGAGCAAAGGAGAATTAAGACTTCTTTGGATCTAGTGGAAATGTATTTGGAAATTAGATGAGCCAGAAAGAAGGCTTTCTGAACTACTGTGGATTTATGATAGTGAAATGATAAGGGATTATCAACTGGAATGCCTAGATCCTTTATGGCAATGTCTAATTGATGGGGTGTCACCTATATGATATTTGAAAATATTTTGTTTATCAAAATGAACTATACAGAGTTTTTCACATTTAATGTGAGACCATTGGTTCTTAACACATGTTGCCGTACTATGTAGCTATGATTCCTAATACAGGTCCCATCATGCAAACCATAAATCATGGTGTTCAAAATGAGCAAGCACAGATGTGCAGTGGCATCATTTATGTCTCTCTGAATCAGTTGTCCATTTAGGCTCCTTCATTTGCATATTCCATGTAGCCCATCTTCTCAGAGTTCCCCATTAACACATCATCATTATGCACTCATTTACCTGCGCTGTACATTACACTGTTTTCATCATTGCACATTTTCATAGCTGGTGTCTTTGAATTGCCCATACCCTGCATATGACCACTTCCAGTATTATTTTATGCTGTGCACAAATAAAACCCTCTGCAAATCCCAGCCAGTACATGCAGTGTGCTGCAATATGTGTGCGTGTGTGTGTGTCTGTGTTGGGGGTTGAAATTTAAAACAGTCTATATAATATTTTAATGAAAAACAGAAGTGACAGTCAAAGTCTTGTGGGGGGGGGGGTTGATTTGCTTAGTTTACTTGAAAGGTTGTCATGTAAGCTAGTTTACACTAATAGTAGATATTTCTACTTTTTAAAAATCGGTGTCAACTCCTGAAGAGAATGCAGTACATTTTCTAACACTGCAAAGATGGAGTGCACTTGCCCATCTCATCTAATTGTAGATGGAGTGCTCATGTGCAGCTGAGCTCATTATAGATAGAGTGCTCCTGTCCAGCTCAGCTAATCATACAATCCAGGGCAGTAGTTAAAATGCCAAAATCCTCCAGGACAGAAAGTATTAAATACCTCTGAATTACACCTCATTCACTATAACTATGCATGCTCCACTGCTCAATGCTAACATATGCAATAAAGTACAGAAATGAAATGCCATTAACCTTTAACACTGATTCAAATGTGAAACATGCATTTGATGTTTGAAATTAGCTGGAGCAATTTAAGTAAAGTGCATTCATTTAAATGTGAACACATCATTTTAGAAAACACTTTTATAAAGTTCATTTTTTAACAGGAGAAAATAATGACACTGTTACAGTTCCTCAGCAGTTACACTAACCATATTGTTCCCATGTCACCTGTTAGCTTGGCCTGCTGACTTACTAATACAAGCCTTTCTAGAGCAGAACCACTGTGGGCTTGAGTAGTGGGTCATTCCGAACCTTTCCTGTGCAGTGCGTTGAGACACAGATGAACAGATATTGTTGTCATATGAAGGTTTATTGGCTTAGCTAATCAGCAGTGTTTCTTTTTCCTATGCATAGTTTCTTAGACACTATACTAATGTAAGACATTCTACCTACACTTTTGAAAGTTTCATATGCTAGACTTCAGTATTTTTGAATCTCAAAAACATGGCTCTTCCTACTACTTGTCAACACTTATTTCAATTTTTTTTTCAGTGAAGTACAATTTCCTCAAGTTTCTCCTAAGTTTTCCTGTTGCTCTGCCTCCTAGTTTTGTAATTTTTCATCATGTGACTCAAACTTGTCCTCTGTACTCTACTGATCTCATTCAGACACTGATGGTCTTTGTCACACCAGCTCCACTTCCCTTTCTTTTTTCTTCCATACATAATAAGACTGGTAAGTTTTTCATCATAAGCTTGCTCTGCATCACAGGCATAATTTTAAAGGCTTCCTTTTGCACTATTTCTGCCAAGTTAATTCCAATGAAGTTGTGAACTAAGCACAGCACTCTAGAAGAGGCCAATGAACTGCGAGTGACTGCTTTGCTCCTTTTCATCTTTTGTTGCACCCTTTCGTATACACCACAGTGCCGTGTTAACCTTTTTATCTGACATATAATGAGATTAAGCACCATTTTGCCATTTTGTATTCTGAATATTTTAATTGCAGTCCTCATAATTCTTGAACTGAACATGGAAATACTGAAGCATTCCACACAGCCCGACATTCAATAATGTACACTAGGACCACATTGTAATGCAATAGGCGAATTGTGTTATATAGCCATTTTAAATATTTCTGAATTTTTCTTCATTTTTTTCTATACTTTTCTATGTATTTAGCACAAAGCTTAGTTTTTATGTAATCTATCAAAAGGCTAACTCTTCATTAAAGACCTACTTCCATAACTTATAAAGATACCAGCTGTGAGCTAACACCATTTACAATTAATCTATGTTGCATACTCAGCTTTTAAACCATTTAACTTGGTAATTCACTCCCAACCAAACTGATATGGCTCTTCCAATAAAGCTTCCATTAAATAACATGGTTTCCCAGTTAAGGCATCAGTGACACAATGCATAACAGGAGGATGACATCTGTACTCCAAGGGAATACACACCTCTGGTAATATACCAAGGAATTCAGTTGCCCCTTTTCACTGTTTTGGTACAATTAAAGCCTATAACACCCAGATTTCTACTTTCTCTTTCTAGCCCAGAAGTCTTCCTCCAAACACAGAAGCCATTCCTTGATTCCGCAAACAAAATATATAGCCCTACACTTCCTTTGAGACTTAATTCCAAATGTTAGATATATGCTCATCGTGCAAGAATTTAATATTAAAGTCACATTGCAGGCTGGATTTATATCATTTGACCCTTTGTAGTTTGGGAAACAGGAATTCTACCTTGATGAATTATTCAAAGGTACAGTAAATATGTGAAGGAATAGCAATAAATCATGTGTGTGTGTGTGTGTGTGTGTGTGTGTGTGTGTGTGTATGTGTGTGCATATATATATATATATATATATATATATATATATATATATATATATACATATATATACATATATATATATATATATATATACATACACACACACACACACACACACACACACACACACACACACACGTGTATTTTTTTATTGCCGTTATAACTTTTTGGAAACCATCTAAAGACTCACCCTAGGATTCATTAACAATTGTGTAGGCTTTGTTCTAAATGTTCTGACGTAAATGAGTTAGCACGATGAGCAGCACAGCTAATCAAATTTGCATGCTCATTGCACCTACACATTTGCACGCACCTTTGCACCTTGTTGTGACCAGCAATAGTTTTTGCTGCCATTGAAAGGTACTTGTAAGCACAAGCAGAGAATGTAAACAAAACGGCTTGCCTTTAGACAAACCTAATACATGAGCATACACTGTAGTACAGAAATACTAAGGGCAAGTACTTTGAAAGAATTCTGAAGGAGTGGAAGCAAAATGGGGGAACTGTACACAGATAACATTGGTTGTACTGCAGAAGTAATTAAGAGGGAGAGGAAATGGTGAAAATGTACTGTGACACTGCAGGTAAATATGCTGAAGTGTCAAAGAGAAATGTGTAACATAAATGCTGCTATATTGATATAACTGTAATTAATCTCAATGACAATACTTGACTTATACACATAAATAAAAATGGACATACTAACAAAGGATGTGAGAGGGATATAAAGCTACAGTGTAACAAAGGGGAGTTAATGTGATAGACATTAATAAAATGTTGAACTGAGATAACAGCAAGTACATGGGATTAATGCATAGACTGCAGTTATTGCATATGAGATGTATATATAGGGAATTCATGTATGCTAGCCGATGCCACTGTTGTATTCTTCACTTCAGCCTGTATGTGCAAAAACAAATTAACCTTACAGCTGTTGTGTCATGCATATCATAAATGACATATTTTTGCAAATAACTGTTATTGGCATCCATAAGAACGGGGTTTATCACCTAAACATGTAATAGACAAGAATGTGTTGTATCATCATGTAAATGTTAAATGGTAATAACAATAATAATAATATCCAACATACATAACTGACAAATAACAGCACAGATTGGATAACATTTCAGGATTTCAAGTTTTCTATTAGTAAATGGCACACATTTCACACATCATTATACAGGGCATGCTCACAAGGAATTGCAGGGAATAGTAACATAACAATTCAACATCCCAAACACACAAGAACGTGTCATAAAAGAGGCTCAAGTCACACTTTCTGATGATCTGACACCATGTCATACAGTAAGAAACATTTTATGGAAGCCCTCATCTGTCATTAAGCTGTACAGTGTGATGAAATGAATTGCAGTAATAAAGAAATGTTTTGACGAAGACATACAATACAGAGCCTAATTATTTCAGAAATAAGTAATGCCTGTGAGCAATGAATGACATAATAAACATTTGCATCATGTCATTTTTGAACACGAGCCAGAACAGATATCCGAGGGATACATATCAATCACAGACACTACAGAAATATACAGATCAGTTGTGTCATGAAGAGCACCCTTGAAAGGCTTACAGCACTTTCCTACCTTAAGGGATATGGATTGCCTTCCTTATAGGACAATGTCTGAAAAAGGTGGCTCTCTGACTGTGCCATAACTATTTTCTGTGTGTGTAAGCCACTGCTATCAGACAGACAAACATTACCAGATTTAAACTTATGCCTATGATACTAGCCTCCCTATAGACCTCTGTATTGAATGAATGTATTGAACCACAGAAAATAGCAATGGAGACTGTCACAACTAACTGAAACCAATGTGTGTAGTATGAAAGGAGTTATGAATATAATTTGATCAATCTGATTTAGTCAAAATGCTGAAAAGGAACTACACATGTCACTATCCCCACGATAGTGAGCAGTACAATATCAATGTTTCTTTGCCAAAGAAACTCTTTCCATCATGTAGTACACACAATATCCCAGAAGTGAACCACACTCTGTCTGTTTAGGTATGCTATGCAGGCCAGTACTCGATGCATGTGTCATGGGTGCACTCAGAGCATGACATGCCCTGAATAAGCATTTCACTGACATACAATCACAATATGTGATTATATATCATCTTCCAACATAAAAATGGATATGAATAATTAGATTCAATGTATTTTGTGTAACGTCAGTATGTTTATATAATGTTTCCCTTTTCATGAAATGAATAGCAAGCCATGTAAATCTACCAACTAATGGCATGTGGATGAACCACAAGGACTAACATGGACGTCATAATACAAGTGTGACACTCCACCTATGCTAAGTTTTTGCTAAGTTTTTGCATCATATGATTGTGTCACAAACAATTTCTTTGAGACAAAAGGGGTGGGAACACCTCTCCCTCTGTTAATGTACACATTATAACTGTGATGGATGCCATTCATGCATTACAGTATAAGGCCACACAATATTAACCATCAATGACTGGGGATGTTGAACACCTGAGCATATGATATTGGAGAAAATGAGTGTGCCATGGTAGAAGTGGCACCACAATTGAGAGAGATATTGGTATGTCAAGGCATTACATCATTTCATTGCTGTAAGGGGTATGTGTATCTGTAATTGCTATTGCACTAATGCAACAACATGCAGAATATTGTCTCATTTCCTTGTGCCAGAGGAGAACACTTACTACAAATGTTATGTAAGGAAGATGTAATCACATGTCATCACTACTCTGAATAAAAGCATTGCTGTTTGAGAAATTATCATAGCTTTTTGTAAGAGGAATCAACATCTATACATGTACACAGCAGATGTGTTTGACAACAGAGTTAGTAATATGTACAGCCACAATAAGACTGACACAAAGTAGTCTGAGTAGTAATGGCTGGATTTGAACTAACAACTTAAGATCACAAGCTACAGATTAGTGCCTGAATCGCAAGCAACACATAACATGTAGCTGTACAACTGTGACAGAGCACAGTTGAATGGATGACATCACCATTGTTTATTAGTTTGATGTTTATGTTAAAAAGTGGTTGAAGGGTAGAATAACAATGTACAGCTACACATCATATATGCATTTGAAGAGTAATCTACAATGTATGAGAGTGAAAAACACACTCACAGCTGCATTCAAACCTCCTACCTATATAGGTATGCAATGTAAAAAGCATAGTATCAAAGTCACACAACACAGGAGAAGTTGTACTACAACTGTGAAATACTGCAGTTATGGAAGCATTATATAATCATTTTATTTTCAAAAATGTATTTTCTCCGGGGATGCTAGAATTTGCTAGTTTAACACTGTGTCATTGTAAATACATCTCCTAAGTGGAAGGCTACATACTGGTGGTCATGAAGTAGCCAAGTGTATATCATAGTAATCACAGTCACACTATTTAAGCAATGATGGACTTGCATGACCTACCAGTCTAGTTACACAATCTATAGATCACAGTATCAGTAGCCAGTGCCAAAGGAGAATTCTGAGTACAAGTGAGGCCTACAGCATCTATGAAGGGATAATATCAGCAGTGTGTCGTCAAGGACAGGTGTGTGGTAAAATAACTTCAACAGCCATCTGGGGTTGTAAATGTTGCCACTATAAATGTGTGTAAACCAATCCTGAATGTATTTACAGTCACACACAGAGTCTTAGAAGGTAATCACTGCTGTAGTTGGAGCCTCCTACTGATCTAGTTACACATTCTAGGGAACAGTGCAAGAAACATAAGCACCACATGAGAAATCTGACTTTTAAAGTGTGAGAGTGCATTTTTGGAAATAATGACCTTATTATATGTTGTTGCAAAAGGTGAAATAAGGAGATGGTGGAATCATCTAGCAGATTAAAATGTATCTCCAGAGTTGAAGTTGACTGAGCACAACAGTGTTGAAGGATATGCTTACCTGGCTCATAACACCCCCCGCCTTGCACAGGTGCGCACACACACACACATATACACACACACACACACACACACACACACACACACACACACACACACACACACACACACACACACACACACACACACACACACACACACACACACACACACACACTATTATCCTATTGGCCTTATAACTTCCTTCCAATCACATATTGGCCTTCTAACTTCCTTCGAATCTGTAGAGCACAGTATTAGTTGTAAGCACCACAGATGAAGTTTGACTTGTAAGGGGAGTGAGTGCACTTTTGACAGGCTGACCTCATCTGTTTGTTGCAGAGAGGATGTTTCTGTTAAACGTGAGGTAAGGAAGCTGTGTGCAAAGTTAAATGCATTCTTCTCAGGGCAAGTAGAGATAGCACCAAGTGTCTCTTACACACACACACACACACACACACACACACACACACACACACACACACACACACACACACATTTCCCATGCTGGGCATTAAACTTACTACCTATCTAGTTACACAGCCTATACAACACAGTAATAGTTGTAAGCACAACAGGAGAAGTCTGATTCTTAAGGGAAGACAGTGCACTTTTGACAGGCTGACCTCATCACTGTGTTGTAGATAGGATATTTCTGTTAAATGTGGGATAAGGGAGCTGTGTGTACAGTAAAATGTACTCTCTCCTCAGGGGCAAGTGGATACAGCACCAAGCATTTTACACATACACACACACACACACACACACACACACACACACACACGCACACACACACACTCTCTGTCAACACCATCCCTCTTACCTATCTAGTTACACAGTCTAGACAGCACAGCATTAGTTGCAAGTGCCACAGAAGAAGTCTGCCCTTTAAGGGGGAGAAAGTGTATTTTTGACAGGCTGACCTCATCAGTGCATTGCAGAGAGGAATTTTCTGTTAAAAGTGGAGTAAGGGAGCTATACACAAAGTTAAACAAGTCTCCTCAGGGGAAGTGGATACAGCACCAAGTACACAAAGACACACACACTTCCCATGTTGGGCATCAAACCTTTTACCTATCTACGTTACACAATCTAGAGAGCACAGTATTAGTTGCAAGTGCCACAGGAGACATTTGTAGCTTAAGGAGAGAGAAAGCACTTTTGACAGGCTGATCTCATCAGTGAGTTGAAGACAGGATGTTTCTGTTAAGGGAGTGGTGTGTAAAGTTAAATGTATTCCCCTCAAGGGAAGTGGATACAGCACCAAGTGGTACACACACACACACACACACACACACACACACACACACACACGCACACCCCCACACACACACACACACACGCACGCACGCACGCACGCACACACACACACACACACACACACACACACACACACACACACACACACACACACACACACACACACACACACACACACACATTTTCCACAGTGAGCAGTGAACTTCCTACCTATCTAGGTTACACAAGCTAGTGAATACAGTATTAGTCACAAACGCCATAGGGAGAAGTCTATTTCTTAAGGGGGGAGAGTGCTTTGCTCACTCAGTGTGTTGCAAAGGGGATGATTCTGTTAAAAGTGGGATAAGGGAGCTGTGTCTAAAGTTAAATGTACTTTCTCATCAGGTGGAAGTGCATACAGCACCAAGCATTGCACACACACACACACACACACACACACACACACACACACACACACTGTCAACATCAAACCTCTAAGCTATCCAGTTACACAATCTAAAAAATACAGTATTACTCACAAGTGCCACAGGAGAAGTCTGAATTTAATGATGTAAAAAAGCACAGTTATATTTGTTAAAAAATCCACTGTTTGGAACACATAGTACCGTGCACTACAGATTCTGGGACAAAAGCATATGTTTGCACAGGGCAACGTAACAGCACTATGATTGTCCCATATAATTACATACTTCTCTATTAAGATTTAGATACTGCCTTTCATGTACATTGTGTTACTGTGAGGGACATGTATCTATTTCACAGTATGGGATGCCAAAGAAAATCACATTTGTAAACCAGTGGATTATCAATAAAATTTTCCTGCTGCTTCATTGCAGGATGATTGCATACTTGCCTCGTGTCATGCTTGCACAATGCACAATGACAAGGCAAACAGACACTTACTACATAGGACAGTGCACTGCAGAATAATAGTGATGGATTATGAGTGAATATATTAGCCAGAATTGTAACACAGTTGCAAGTGCAACCATTAGAGAGCAGACGTACATTAACTGACTGAATTTATCACTCTGAAATCAAGACAAGTTGTCAAAATTCAATGCCAACATGCAAAAGTTGTGTAACCTAAACAAAGAATTATCGCTTGTGTTTTTTATTTACTATCTGCCAGAATACCAGCTCTGCCAAGCTCAGTTGTGCTGCTGATGGTAAAGTACAGCACACGAGTAATCATATCTTGAGGTGTTGAACTTAGAATGGGAATTAGCAGTAGTTTATGGTGCTCTATGCTGACTTTCATGCAAAGAAGCATTATACACATAAAACCATATGTGAACCTGCTGGACTACAGAAGAGATATGTGTTATGGTCATGTTTTGTGTGTAATGATTTACACATTTGTCATCACAGTTGCATTTACTCAGTCCTTATATGAATGTTACAGGCATATTATGAAACACATGAGAGACCAAAATTGTTATTGCTGGTGGAAACAATGCTTCTGGAAACATTTTGGAATCAAAGATGTTTATTGGATGACACAGAATTGATGGGAAGACAGTTGGGGACAGTAATACACAATACAGTCATAATAACATGTTAGTGTATGTTCATTTCTGCAAATATTTGTGTTGTGCTTGCTTTATCAGCAAAATTATTCAGGCATGATTTGTACAAGACAAGTTTCACAATAAGGAGCAGACAGATTAGTATAGAAGCAGGACAATGGTATATTAAGGAAAGGTGTAGCCAACATTTATAGACACAAGAGTCATACACAATATTCAAAAAGATTTTTGCATCCACCCATATGGATTTGAACATTTAGAAAATGTCAAAAAAAAATTAATACTCAAGTATTCTCTAAGCACACCACATAGGAAGTCATACACGTCAAAGTTTACATGTGACAGCATATTGCAGAAGAAAAGAATACATGCATGCATTTATTTTCATTACTCTCTTGACAACTATAAGCTGTACATTCAATTCTTCAGTTTGTTGAAAAGTATTTTAAAATGACTATATACAGCTAAGCACAGCAGCACAAAGGGCACTGGAATAATGTGGCCAAAGGCAAAAACTCACAAGATTTTTCCATAAGTTGTGCACTTCCATTTAGACTTAGTTGCACTTGGTGCTCAGTGCCAGACATTGTGCAAATGCAGAGGTGGAAGAATGATGACACATAAGGGAGACGATACATAGACAGAGTGAGAGGCAGGGAAGGAGGGGCAAAGTAGCATATGACAGAAGGAGGATGATGGTGGGTTGTAACATTCTGTAGGTTACGGGTGAGGTACCACACAAAAGGGTTCTTAGATGTGCTCGGAAGAGGCTAGCTGTCCACCATCATCATAATGCTGGTGTGCCCTTAGGTGTCATTAGGTGCCACAAGATGTATGTGTAGGGCCATAATGGAGGCATAGGCATGTTCCACCAAGGCCTCAGAAGAGATAGTAAGTGTACCAAACATTGTGCATTCTGACATGCGTGACTCCCTGAACTGTGTGGGCAGCTCACTGGACATGAATAACATACTGGATTGGCAGTATCTGTGATGGATTGCCTGCTGGGGGAGGGTGGACATCCATGTGATTGGAAAGCCACCACATCTTCTTTTGTTAGCAGACATGGCCATGCCAGATTCTATTCCATAGTGGCACTACTTCCACTGCTCCATCAGTGATTGTGGTGTCCACACCCAGACAAGATAGGCCACGGGGTTATGGCCCTGGATATAGTCATGAGGAGAGCTCATTCTGCAGGCATCACTATCATTCAGCTAGCACCCGAATTCTTGACAGGGCAATGGAAGTTGGAGTCCAACTCCTGGCAGAGGTAGTTCTCATGGCCAGGGGTGACAACACTGAAATGACTACTCTACCATGCATGGCTCACACCAGGCTCACACCGGGACTATCAGTCCCAGTCCTTCTTTATTATTAAAATTGTTCAAAATTTCTCTTACAGGATTAAGATGTGACTCCCAGATTATACAAATATAATGCCCAAGAATTCTATAAATTAGTTAGTAACTTAAACATACTTCACAAATATGTAATTTTATCATCACTATAGAATTTATCAAAATATTTTTTCTGAAACACATCTTAAATGTTCTCCATAAAGAACTCCTTTCAGTAATATCTTCAAATACCTTCTCCCACTACTTTATAATCTATCTTTTCTCTAAGCTTTTCTCAATATTTGTACTTCAGATTGCATAAAATATATTCATTCTAAACATACTGCATTCTTTGACTTTAACTTATTTAAAATAAAACCTACATATTTTAATATGGTCCACTTCTAATAAATCCACTTTTAATATATCCCTTTCATTCAAATCTTATTTCTTACTATTAATACCAAAGCATTTTGCAAATGGCATCTTTACCTCTTTTCTAATGTCCATGCAGTTCTGCATAATTTAATTCAACATGTCATAATTACTGCATTCAGCGCTGGCACAAATAAAGGTCCACTAATTGAACACCCTTCTTTCATTCTGTTTCTTACTCTCATTGTGTTCCAGCCACCTTTATCTTTATTCTTGTTTTTCATATACTGATTATACAACTCATTATTTTCTTACCTGTACCATAGAAGAGTAATATTGCCCATAACTGTTAATGACCTACATTATTAAATGCCATTTCTTTTCTCTTACAAATACTATCCACCACTTCCCTAATCAAAATGAACATCTCCTTACTTTGCATCCCTTGAATTCCAAGCATACCCTATCCTACTACTTTCCTATTCACTTTATTAACTCTTACCTGGGTTATTTTCATTAATAATTTATAGTTGCAAGTATATAATGTAACTGGATTTCCAATTTTCTAAAACAAATTTGCTCCTTCTTTTTCTAAAGAAATCTTATTGTCCCAGTATGTGCTTCTTCCATCTGTACTTTCCCTTTGTGACCCTTCATTAACTACTTTTATCCCACTGCCTTATAAATGAAAGCCCAATTCCATATTCCCCTGGTGTAGAACCATGTTAACATTTCTAGGTACTTCATCTAATTCTTCTGTACAGATCTCTTTTTCCAGTTCCTGTCCATTTAGTTCACTTATTGGTACCACTTTCCACTTTACTGCTCTTCCATTTTAAATAATATTGTCTCCTCAATACTACTTTTACTCTTTCTTTTTCACTTGTACATCTTTCTCTGTTTCTTTTAACACTATATCTTATTTTGCCCCAATAACTCTCCATAATCATACATAATTAATACATCATCGATCATTTTGCTATTATTCCATTTTCTACCATTATATAACCTGTCCTATATTTCTCTTTTACTGCTACTCACCACTCTACCCAATGCATATAACGTCCTTGCAAAGAAGAGTGATCTATCCACAATTGTCTCTCTACTTCTCCATTTCCTTATATCTGAAACAATGTCTTGTTAATATTTTTGAAATGTTTGCTTTTCTAATTATATTATCTTAACCCTAAAATAGCTCACATGGTAAAATGCCAAGTAAAACCAACCTATCTTTGTTGTTCTTTCTGAAAAAAAAAATCAATTTCACTCTTTAATTGTTCTCTTATAAAGATAAATGTTTTATCTTCTCCAATACCAGATTTTCATACTTCATAATTTCCTTCATAGTCTTCACATCTTGCAATATTTTCTTTCCTTTCCCTTTCAAATTATAATTAAAATCTCCCAATGAAATTATAGCCTTTTATACCATTAAAAACATTTTTTAACATTCAAGCAATTGTCGCCCTTCTGATACATTTGTGAGAGCATACAACACCATCACATGATACCAAGAAACAGAATGGCATGGACTGGCATGAGAAACATGTATACTGGCTGCAGTGGTACTTGTAATACTATGGGTGCTGAGAGGATTGATGACAGATAAGTGCTGTCAGTAGAAGAGCTGATTCTCCTGCAGATGCTTGGGTCAGTGTTTTTGACAAACTTAAAATACTAGTCAGTAGAACTGTGGATCCAGTAAGAATATGATCAGCACCAGGGAAGTCAGCAACAAATAAAAGGTCATGGGAGAACACTTTCTAAACCCTGTTATTAAGGGGTGGAGACACTGCACAGCAGCATCTGTCCTGTACCTTCAATATGGCTTTTGCTAGCTTATTGTAATCAATGACAAGAAGTAAGGCAGAATAGGCAGGTGCCAGTGTGGCTAGTCTGGAATGCACACCCTGAACTGGTCCAGAAGGAATCCCAGCAGCTGTTTTGCCCACCATGACAACAGTGGGGAACTTTGACAGATTTAGCAGATACTGTTGTTTCCGCTACAATAGTCTTTCAGGCAGATACATTTAGCATAGGAAAAGTGGAAAGAGAAGGATACACCTAAACAATGATTTGGAAAGTGTTTTATTTGTTCTGAGAATGGAAGAAAAACAAACACCCTGTACTTTGGGTTTTGTTGGGGAGGTGGGCAGTTTGAAAGAAATTGAAGATTTACTTGATTCAGGTTTAGCAGAGAATGATCGCTCTGAAGGATGACTTCTAAGTTTTTCTTTTTACCTTCTTGTTGCTTGATTAAATTGTGACAACATTTGCATATATTGGGAAAGGTGTAGGGTTCCTGACAGCCTGGGAAAGTTTTGACTGCAGAGTAGTTCAGTCCTAATATCTGGGTCATCAGTCCTGCCAGTTACAGAGATGGACCTCTCCTTATCAAGTGGTCATTGTTAACAATGAACCATTACATTAGGGTTGCATCCCACTCACTTGTTTTCTTCCCAGTCAGCTTTTGAAATAACAGTTTCATATTTCCTATGTTAGCTTAAGATGATCTGTATCTGCATTCCAAAACTTGGGAAGGTGTGTGAGGCAGCACCATCAGACAGTGTCCTCGTTTCTTTGAGCTTGAAAAGGCCTATACAATTATGTCATATTACAAATCTATAGAAACAACTGCTGAATGTAAACAAAATAATTTCAAGTGTGAAATAAAAATAATTAAGTAATGATACACAGTCCTCCAGGGACTGGTAGCTTTACTGCTTCAGTGACACTTCTTGAAGAACTGCTGTTATGGCAAGTATCTTACCAACAAATCTCGCTGTCCAATGTCCCGTGAACCTAGTCCTAATCTAGTTCACTACTCTTCTCCTTTATATTCCTCTTCTTCCCAATACCCATCTCATTTCCTATTTACACCATGCTAACTCTATCTTCCTCACTTTCCTCCTGACACCTACTTCCTGCCTTTTTACTTTAGGCCTTCTTTCTCCTACCTACCTACCTCCTTCCAGTAAGGAGACAATTTCCTGACTCTCTACAAGCTACTTTACTTGTAATTTCTGGACCTCTGCTATACTACCTATGATTCTAACACCACTCTTCAGTTCTCAACTCCCATTGTGCCGTCTTAAACCCTACTCCTTCTAACTCCACCCCCTGTACATTATTTTACTAATTTGCCAATCTACACACTGTATGCTATCCTTCAAGAATGTGACACTCTTAGAACTCTATATTATCCCTCAAGTATATGTCACTTTTATAACTATCTGTTATTTACAGTAACTGTGATTAACTTTCTCTTGCCTCCATTATTGTAAATCCATTTGTTGACAATCTCATTGTATTGCACATTCACTGTAATTTTTAATCTTTTATAATTGTACTCAAGAGCTTTTCTCCCCGGGCCTCCACTGAAAAAGGGCTTTGACCTAGTCGGACTATTCTGGTTAACAAATGTCATATAAACAAATAAATGAATAAAATGTACTTATCTTATTCGGAGAGGGTCAGTGTAGTAATCAATCATTACATTAGGATAGCATCCCAAGCAGCACTGATATTGACAAGGGAGGAAGATAGTCATGGAATCCCCTGTAGCACAGCCATGTTAAAACCTGCCCTGCTGTAAGCCTCTTCATCCAGTGCCTATTGAAGATGTGCACTGTGAAAAAAACTTTTCAAATTCTAATATATCTTGCGCAGAAACATTTCTGAAATATGTCATTGGTGTACATACTCCCCAAATACAATCTGCTCTGATTATGCCATATAGAACTGTCTATAATATATAGAACGGCATTTTAGTCAAAACAGAAGGAGATGTAGGGGGGGGGCAACCATTCATGAAGTCCTTACTGTATGATAGTCTTCTCCCACTTTTGAAGAAAACAAACAGTTGATATGATTTCTTGTGATTCTTGGTTCTTTATATATAGCACAAGTTGCATATGCAAATCTAATACATGCAGGGCATGTTCATCATCATTATGAGAGCTAATAAACATACCAGTAATTGTAGTGACTGGTTAAGAGCTACTGCTGAGTCTACATTGAGAAATTAAAGTAGGATTACTCTTTTATGACACTCATTTAAAGAACAAGATGCTTTACACACAAGGGCCTCTAGCACTATAATCTTTCTAGATGTCACTATTGCTAGAAAAGTTATTTTCTAAAAAAGAGATTTTAGCTTTGCAAATTCAAACAGGGGCAAATGGTGGTGGTTACCCTTTTGAAATAACATTCAGATCCCTTGTATTTAAAAAGAAGTCTCTTTAGTTGTTTCAGATATAAAAATCCCTTAATACAGGCCTTAAAGAGATGGGAGTGCTGTAATTTGAGGGAATGAAGGGAAGCAAACAAAAATTGTAAATGCATGCACTCTGACTGAAGAGTATGCCAGGCTGGAATAAAAAGGGAAACTTAAATACCCTAGCAGCTTTAGTACTGAACATTTCCCATGAAACAAACTCTTCCTCTTTTGTATATTATTTTCTTGCATTAGGTCAACTGGCTTCTTTCAAGATATTCAGAAAGATAAGTATAAGTATTTGGATGAAAATTAAGAATAAAATGTAGTCATTAATGATGAAAGATTTGAGGCTGTGTTACAAGAGTTTGCATATCACTGTGTCAGACACAAGCACAAGGATTATTTTACAGATTCAAGGTCTGCAAATGTTATCATGGACTTGTGTTCCTGTTCCATGCAATTTGAAACAAATTTTACACAACAGTAGTAAGTCATGTTTCTTTTTCAAAGTCAGCCGAGGATGGTGATGCTCTCATTTCCTGAAAAGGCCTATTTCATAGTCTAGCTACAGATGAATGAAAAGTATAGGTTTTCAGACTGGACGATCCAGTGTCAATGTGTAAAAGAATGTTGTTCTTATGAGTTTTAATACAGTGGCTTCTATAAACCAAGTTCAAGCTAGCAGCCAAAAAATACACTCAAAACATCTGAAGGTTTTACTGAGATCACCCTTTACAGCCCAACAGAAAATAGAATAGAAATTCAAAGACCAAAACCATTTTTTTTAAAACTTAGCATTTAACACCAACTTTTTTCTCAGAATTGTTTACTAAATTTGTTCCAGCTTTATGATGTTCTCCAGAGAGTACATACAAAAATATGGTCCATATTCAATATGTGGACATATTAACATATCATGGCTACAAATATTGGAACTAGTACTTCAATGGATTTTGCTGAGATGGTCCACAAAATAGTTTTAATGATATTTGCATGTAGGTATCCAAGGGTAGAGCTTTGGGAATAAAGACTTCCAAATTGTTGCAACAGTCAACAATATTAATAATGACATTGCCAAAAGAGGACCAATGCATCTTTATTTCTACTGCCAAAATAAATCATGGCACATATATTTCTGATAAATTAAAGTCTGTGTCTACTTTCCCAGCTAAAAAGATAACTTATGTTAGCTTGTAAAGCACCTTGATACAGGGGACATCAATTTAGTGTCTCTTCAAACTTGCAACACCTAATCAGTGTAATTGATGGATGAATTGGTAATGTTGTCATTTAAATAAATAGTAGCACAGGCCCAAAACTAGTCTTGCAGAACTTCCCTATATACTGGGCTTGCTGCTGTGCATAGTAATTAATTTAACTCAAAGAGGACAGATTACTGAGAGAGAGAGAGAGAGAGAGAGAGAGAGAGAGAGAGAGAGACACAGTTATTAACCCACTGTACAATATATGGAATTACTTTATAGACTAACAACTGGAAAAATGATTTCACCGTAGGGGATCAAGTCATATCCCTTCCTGAGATCTAAATATACAGAATCAACAGAAATATCCATATCAAGGAATCTCCTGATCATTATAAAACTGCAACAACTTAGTTATACACAACTACCCAGAGATGAAACCATATTAGTTTGTCTATTAATTCAATGATATTTTCAAGATGTTTTACCATCACTGTTTCAGATAACACATGTAAGGCTAATGGGATGATTCCTGACTGGGCAGTGCATGCCCCCCTTTAAAAATTGGAATTATAAAGGCAGTTTTCCCAAGATCAGGGACAAACCTGTCTGAAGTAGGTGGTGGAATTTTGAGAGAACCGGGGTTAAACTATCTCCTAGTCTTTTAACAAAAACTGCTGGCATGCCACCTGGGCCTTCCATAGCATTAGATTTTAACCTCTTAATTATCTCATTGAAGATATTTTGGCTATAATAGGTGTCAACTTCTTTCAAGTTAACTGAATGGATAGTTGAAGACCCGGGCTTTATGTCCATTCAGCTACTTCATTCAAGATATTAGCTGTTTATGATGATCTTGAACCACCTTGTTGTTATGCTTAAGATGAGTGATGGATTCTTGTTCACTGCCTCTACCTCTATAGCATATTCAAAAATGCTTCCTGACTTTCTAAAGGATTATGCTATACTAATTCTCTTTAATACTTATATTTCTTATAACATTGCATTTTGTACAGAGATTTGGTGATTTTATGACATATTCCATGTTTTTGGATGATGGAAACTTTCAGTAAACTTGTCAGCTTTTTGGAATGGAGTTTGTTCGGTTTCCTGGTTCTGCAATACAGGTTGCTTCTCAGTTTAGTATTGACATTCTCTACTGGGGTGTAAAAACATATAAGTAACTAGTTGTATTATAAAAGAGGACCCAAAGCACTTCAGAGATGCACCTTTGGATTTCAATCACCACTATATTTCGATAGTTATCCCTCTAGAAATGTTTAAATAATGAGCACAACAGGTACTACCTTTAGTAATAGTTATAGCTGTTCTGCTTCATAAATCATCTGAGTTTAATGGGGAGGCATAGCTGTAACATTAGTAACAAAAACAACAAAATTACTATCAAATCTCAGATATGTGAACTTCTCATCAGAAATACAACTTGCTCTATATTTTATTGATTATTTATTTCCACAAGTTAACCAGGATAGTCCAACTTGCCTGTTAACCCCTTTTCAGTGGACTCTAAGGGAGAAAAGTTCCACAGTAACAATTATAATACAATATGGTAGTTACAATAATATACAATACAGTCAGGATGGTAATTAAAAACAATATCTAGCACTAGTAGTTCAGCATATTTATACTATATTTTATTTAAGTTGAAAAAAGTGAATATAACAGAAAAGAAATAGAAGTGATAGGACAGAAGATATTCCAGGGTATAAGGGATAAGGAAAACAGAGTGCTTAGAGAAGACTGGAGAGTGGAAATATAAAGTAAGAATTACAGAAGGAGAGATGCGAAGATAATAGGGGTATTAAGGAAGAAGAAGAGGAAAAACTGTTGAAGATTGGTGAGTAGTGAAGATTATGGCTAGATGTATGTTACTATAAATATGTGTGTGCATGTGTGTGTGTGTGTGTGTGTGTGTGTGTGTGTCTGTGTGTGTGTGTGTGTGTGTGTGTGTGTGTGTGTGTGTGTGTGTGTGTGTGTGTGTGTGTGTGTGTTTAGACAAAATTAAGGTTAAGTTACTGGTATAGACAGCAGGCAGAAAGAAATCTTGTTCTGAATTCTGCCACTGTCATTTGCTGGCCTATACTGACAGATTTAAATGTCTAGTCTGATGCCCGATCTTAACAGAAGCGGTGAGGGGTAACAATTGTTAAGATCAGGTCTTGTGCTATAGAAGTGCTTAAATGGTTTGTCTGTTTTGTGATATTGGAGCATAATCAGTGTTCCATACGCTACACACAAATAATACACTAACAATCCTCAAACTACAAGCCCTGAACATTACAAATGCTGCCTAAATTCAACTAAACAAGGAAGACCTATTTTAAATTTGAGTGCACTTAAGTCAGCAGGGAAAGGAAATTACAGAGTCATACTTAAAACAGCATTCGATATATCAGCAAAAAGAGGAAGAGTTACAGGCTGTGGAGATGATGGAACGATAACTGCAGTGATCAAAACACACCTCTGTCTCCATAAAAGTACTGCTATAGCTTAGTCTGATGCCAGACAAAACACACCTCTGTCTCCATAAAAGTACTGCTATAGCTTAGTCTGATGCCAGACAAAACACACCTCTGTCTCCATAAAGGTACTGCTATAGCTTAGTCTGATGCCAGACAAAACACACCTCTGTCTCCATAAAGGTACTGCTATAGCTTAGTCTGATGCCAGACAAAACACACCTCTGTCTCCATAAAAGTACTGCTATAGCTTAGTCTGATGCCAGACAAAACACACCTCTGTCTCCATAAAGGTACTGCTATAGCTTAGTCTGATGCCAGACAAAACACACCTCTGTCTCCATAAAAGTACTGCTATAGCTTAGTCTGATGCCAGACAAAACACACCTCTGTCTCCATAAAAGTACTGCTATAGCTTAGTCTGATGCCAGACAAAACACACCTCTGTCTCCATAAAAGTACTGCTATAGCTTAGTCTGATGCCAGACAAAACACACCTCTGTCTCCATAAAAGTACTGCTATAGCTTAGTCTGATGCCAGAAACATTGTAGCCTGTTACACAAAGTGTCAAGGCTCACTGAAACTGTGACAAAATACAAACTGACCAGATGCTGTAGAGCACAGATCATTGTTTATATATAACAGAAACAAAAAGTATTAACAATAGTTGAGCTTAAAGTGTTAGAGGTCAAATCCAAAAGTAAGAATGGCTTTTAAAACATTGAGGAAAAAAGCACCAGAACTGAGCTGAACTTGAATGCTTTACTTTTATTTACAAACCTACACAGTAACTGTTGATTGCAGCTGAATACGTAACAGTTGCAACTGGGGTAGGGTGGCTCTTCAATGTACCTATATCAGTTACAAACACCCAACACTGGGACAGAATAACATAAACTCATACTTAGAACAATACCAGTGTAGCAGAAACAATGGGAGAAGTACAAGCAGTAGTAAAACTGAAAAACAACAGCATGTTTCTCAGTTACACACACACACACACACACACACACACACACACACACACACACACACACACACACACACACACACACACACACACACAAAGCATCTAGTGTGTTAAGCTGTATATTCAGGACAAAGTTTATTTATTTACTTATTTAACTTTGTTAATGGGTTAAAGGCATAGTCTACAGACCATTTTCATCCAAAACACAGGTGATTACACCTTTTTCAGTAGTGAATCACACTTGCTTGATATGGTACATTTCAGTGAGACAGAATATTGGCAAAAAAATGCAATAGGAAAATAATAGTTATGGCATGAGCATTTGCTGAGAGGTACTGCAAGAATAATATGTACAGTTAACAGTAAGATATAACTTGTCATTTTAAGTGGCAAGTTTGCAAACATTTGTACAATTTCAGAAGTAAATCATCATCATCATCATCTTCTTTCGGCTGTTCCCATTAGGGGTCGCCACAGTGGATCACCTGTTCCCATTTCTTCCTGTCCTCAGCATCTTGCTCTGTCACAACAACCACCTGCATGTCCTCTCTCACCACATCCATAAACCTTATCTTAGGCCTTCCTCTTTTCCTGTTACCTGGTAGCTTCATTCTTAGCATCTTTTTCCCAATATACTCAGCATCCCTCCTCAGCACATGTCCAAACCAATGTAATCTTGCCTCTCTGGCTTTGTATCCAAACCTTCCAACCTGGGCTGACCCTCAAATATACTTATTCCTAATCCTGTCCACCCTCATCACACCCAGTGCAAATCTTAAGATCTTTAACTCTGCCACATCCAGCTCAAACTCCTGCCTTTTTTGTCAGTGCCACTGTCTCCAACCCATATAACATAGCTGGTCTCACTACCCTCTTGTAGACCTTCCCTTTCACTCTTACAGGTACTCGTCTGTCACAAATCACTCCTGACACTCTTCTCCACCCACTCCATCCTGCCTGTACTCTCTTCTTCACCTCTCTTCCACACTCACCGTTACTCTGAACTATTGACCCCAAGTATTTAAACTCATCCACCTTCGCCACCTCTACTCCTTGCATCCTCACCATTCTTCTATCCTCCCTCTCATTCACACACATATATTCTGTCTTAGTCCTGCTGACCTTCATTCCTTTTCTCTCTAGAGCATATCTCCATCTCTCCAGGGTCTCCTCCACCTGTTCCCTACTCTCACTACAAATCACAATGTCATCAGCAAACATCATAGTCCATGGGGACGCCTGTCTGATCTCGTCTGTCAACCTGTCCATCACCATTGCAAATAAGAAAGGGCTCAGAGCTGATCCTTGATGTAACCCCACCTCCACCTTAAATGCATCCGTTACTCCCACAGCAGACCTCACCGCTGTCACACTACACTCGTACATATCCTGTACCACTTTTAAATACTTCTCTGACACTCCTGACTTCCTCATACAATACCACAACTCCTCTCTAGGCACCCTGTCATATGCTTTCTCTAAGTCTACAAAAACACAATGCAACTCCTTCTGACATTCTCTGTACTTCTCCATCAACACTCTCAGAGCAAACATCACATCTGTAGTTCTCTTTCCAGACATGAAACCATACTGCTGCTCACTAATCATCACGTCCCTTCTTAACCTAGCTTCCACTACTCTTTCCCATAATGTCATGCTGTGACTGATCAGTTTAATCCCTCTGTAGTTACTACAGCTCTGCACATCACCCTTATTCTTAAAAATTGGTACCAAAACACTTTTTTTCCATTCCTCAGGCATCCTCTCACTTTCTAAGATTTCATTAAACAATCTGGTTAAAAACTCCACTGCCATTTCACCTAAACACCTCCATGCTTCCACAGGTATGTAATCTGGGCCAACAACCTTTCCATTCTTCATTCTCTTCATAGCTATTCTTACTTCCTCCTTGCTAATCCATTGCACTTCATGATTTACTATCCCTACATCATCCAACCTTCTCTCCCTCTCAATCTCTTCATTCATCAACCCCTCAAAGTACTCTTTCCATCTCCTCAACACACTCTCCTCACTTGTGAGTATGTTTCCCTCATTATCCTTTATTACCTTTACCTGCTGCACATCTTTCCTAGCTCGGTCCCTCTGTCTAGCCAATCGGTACAGGTCCTTTTCTCCCTCCTTAGTGTCCAACCTTTCATACAACTCTTCATATGCCTTATCCTTAGCCACCTCTCTCTTTGCCATGCACCTCATCTCCTTATACTCCTGTCTACTTTCTTCATCTCTCTGACAATCCCACTTCTTCTTTACCAACCACTTTGCCTGTATACTCTTCTGTACTTCCTCATTCCACCACCATGTCTCCTTGTCGTCCTTCCTCTGTCCCGATGTGATACCAAGCACCTTTCTAGCCATCTCCCTTACTAGCTCTGCTGTAGTTACCCAGCTATTTGGTAACTCTTCACTGCCACCCAGTGCCTGTCTTAACTCATCCATGAACTCCACCTCACAATTACCCTTTTTCAATTTCCACCATTTGATCCTTGGTGCTGCCTTCACACTCCTCCTCTTCTTCATGATCACCAGCGTCATCCTACAAACCACCATCCTATGTTGCCTAACTACACTTTCTCCGGTCACCACTTTACAGTCTCCAATCTCCTTCAAACTGGCCCTCCTACATAAGATATAATCCACCTGTGTGCATCTTCCTCCACTCTTGTATGTCACCCTATGCTCCTACCTCTTGTTAAAATACGTATTCACCACAACCATGTCCATCCTTTTCACAAAATCCACTACCATCTGACCTTCTGCATTCCTTTGTTTAACACCATACCTACCCATCACTTCCTCATCCCCTCTGTTCCCTTCACCAACATGCCCACTGAAATCTGCTCCAATCACCACTCTCTCACCCTTGGGTACAGTCATCACCACTTCATCCAATTTACTCCAAAATGTTTTCTTTCTCCTCCATTGCACACCCAACTTGTGGAGCATATGCACTAACAACATTCATCATTACACCATCAATTTCCAGCTTCATAAACATCACTCTATCTGACACTCTTTTCACCTCCAAAACACTCTTCATATACTGTTCCTTCAGAATAACTCCTACACCATTTCTCCTCCCATCCACACCATGATAAAACAATTTTGAACCCACCTCCGATACACCTAGCCTTACTCCCCTTCCATCTGGTCTCTTGCACACACAATATACCAACCTTCCTTCTGTCCATCATATCAGCTAACTCTCTCCCTATACCAGTCATACTGCCAACATTCAAAGTTCCGACCCTCACTACCACAGTCCTACCCTTTCTCCTCTCTTCCTGCCTTTGGCCATGCCTTCCGCCTCTTCTCCTCCTTCGGCCAACAGTAGCCCAATTTCCACCAGCACCCTATTGGCTAACAGTACTGGTGGCGGTCGTTGTTAACCCAGGCCTCGACTGATCCGGTATGGAAATATTTACTGGTGACTGCATGAAATGATTTGGCGAAGTTATACGCCAGATGCCCTTCCTGACGCAACCCTCCCCATTTATCCGGGCTTGGGACTGGCACAAAGAAATGCACTGGCTTGTGCATCCCCAGTAATATAGAAATCTGTGTAAGTATGAACATGCTGCTTGCAGTTCAGTGTTTTAGCCAGTGTTGAAACAATAACACTTGTATTTATTGATAAGAAATTTTATTAGATCCCTTCTGATGGTCCTTAATTTTTGGAGATTCTTGATATTTTATAGGTTCATAGGTTGGTACTGGGCTATCTGCCTGAAGGCATATATTAGCCCAGCCACATTGTGCAGTATTCACCGCCCCTTTAGTAGTTCCCTAGACCCTTGTACTAGCAGCTAGTACCCTTGGCCCCTATCTAGTAGTGCTGTTGGTGTGATCCCCGGTGTGAACTTTCTGTTACCCATCCACTCATCAAGGTTCCTCTTGAAGAGTGATAGTGAGGGGCTCTGTCTTATGTAGATCGGGACCCTGTTCCATAGTAAGGGAAGTCTCTGCGAAGGGAATCTATCCCTCCAGCATGTTTTATTCATTGTTGTGTTGAGGTTTATATCCCTAGAGCGTGTAGCTCGAGTAGATTTGGATTTGCTAAGATAGAGCATGTTCAACAATTCTGGGTTGGACAAGGCTCTGTACGTTAGACAGAGATCACCTCTGAGAAAGCAGTATGCAACAGAGAACAGTCTTAGCTTTTTCAATCGTGCTGCATAGGGCAACTGTTTGAGGCCAGTAATCCTCTTGGTTAGGTACCTTTGTGGTCTCTCCAGCTGCTGGAGATGTCTAGCCAGGTACATTCCAATTGGTGCATTGTACTCAATAATGGGTCTGATGAGGGAAGAGTAGAGGGGCACCATTACATCCTTAGATCTTGATGCGAACCCTTTCATGATCAGATGGGTCACATAGAAGGATTTTCTAACCACTTTGGCAACATGGTTATCAAAGGAAAGCTGACTATCTACTTGGGTCCCTAGATTCCTTATTTCTTCTTCAGATTTCAGTGGATTACCTCCTGTGTTGTAGTTTGTGGGTACTCTGTTTTTTCCAAAGGGGATTACTGCTCATTTTTTTGCATTTAGCTTGAGACCATGGCTTTGATACCATGCATCAGTCTCATTTAGGCCCTTCTGGAGGATCTCCATGTCGGCCGGAGACTCTAGTATAGCACCCAGTTTGCAGTCGTCCATGCTTGCCTGTACTTCTGAGAAGTATATGCCAAACAGAAGGGGCCCCAGGACAGAGCCCTGAGGCACACCACTCATTACTGGTCTGGATTCAGACATAGATCCCGCTACTCTTACTTTATGGGATCTGTCTGAGAGCCAGTTTGCGATCCATCTTGTGACATAAGGGTTTATACCCAGGCTGGTGAGTTTATCAATAATACCTGAATGGGGAATGGTGTCAGATGCTTTAGCAAGGTCAAGGTAAGCCGTGCGTACCTCCTTTCCCTTATCTATAGCCTGAGTAACTGTCTCAAAGAAATCCACCAGGTTCAGAAGGCATAATCTGCCTTTGACGAAGCCGAACTGTGTGGGGTCCAGCGACTGGAGGTTCCTAATCTCTCCATTTATGAGTTCCATAATGATTCGCTCCATAGCCTTACAGATCAGACTGGTCAGGCTTATTGGTCGGTAGTTCCCAGGGTTGGCTGTGGCCCCACCCTTGTGTAGCGGGACCACCATTGCCGTGCGCCATTCTATGGGCACATATCCTGTGGAGAGGCTGAGACTGAACAGGGTATTAAGATGCGGGGTTAATACCCTGAACCTGTCAGCCAAGATGTTTGTCAGAAGGGTCAGTGTATTTTGTTTCATTTTGTACTAGCTCAGAACAGACCTGAGCGTTGCCATTTAGGTTTTTGATGTAGCCATAGAAGGCCTTATGCTTATCCTTGGCATCCTTGGCAACTTTCTTTTCAAAATTAGCTTTAGTTGACTTGATGAGGGCCCTCAATTTCTTACTAATGCTGATCAGGGATGATTTTTCTACTTGAGATTTGGCCTTTTTTTGTATAAGTCTCCTCCTTTTATTGTAAAGTTTGCTTATGGCCGGGGTCTACCAGACTGGTTTCTTCTTGCTTGAGGAAGGAGTCTTGGTTTTATTTGGGATAGTATGGTCCATGCAATCCTGAAGATGCATATAGAGTGCCTTGGTGTAGGATTCCGCATCCTGGATATCATTATCCTTCTGCAAAGGAATAGTGAAGCTTTCCACTTCGGATGCAAGTAGTTTGAAGTTTGCTATGCAAAGGTTTTTGACTATGGTTTCTTTGATTGGGGGTGGTGGAGGAGTGAGGATGTCCAGGGTTATCAGTTTGTGGTCGGATCTGACCAAGGAGGGGGTGATAACGGGTGTGGTACAATGGGCGCCCATATTTGTGATGATTAAATCCAATATGTTGTCCCCTGTAGTGGGGGAACATACTAGTTGTTCAAGGGCATTTGAATTTATAAATTCTATGAATCGCTGAGCATAGGAGTTGGAACATTGGTAGTTCACCCAGTCTATATCAGGGTAGTTGAAATCACCCAAGATTATGGTGTTGGGTAGGACCTTTATATTTTCCAATGTCTCAAGGAATGCAGAGTGAGCATCTTGGGACATGGTGGGCGATCTATAACCAGCTACGACTTGAAATGTGGTTTTGCCTGCTGATAGTTGTGCATGGATGATCTCTGGGGCATCATGCTGAGCTACTAACCTGGAGATATGGGTATCCTTGATGAATATGGATAAACCTCCGCCCTTTGTACTGCGATCTGGTAACTGAGGCCAGAAGGTATGATATGAATTGATATTGTGAGGAAAAGAGTTCCATACTGTGGGTACAAGCTTTGAGAAGGCATTTCCTTATATTGTTTTATAGATCTATGACATTAACACAAGAATATTACATTGTCTGTAGGTGAGTGAATGGAATGGTTTTCCTGTACTGTAACATGTGTAGTAGTGGTGGACAGTAGGAGCAGTTTAATAGTTTGTATGTGACACAGTTAAGCAGCGTTATCCAATGAGTGGCAGCGATATTAACTAGATCCATTTAAGGATACGAATCCACAGATCTGAACACTTGAAAGTTAAGAGTGTTCTGTGATAGGTTCAGTGCAAGTAAGGGCAGGCAGTATTCTACTTTGGGCATTATAATTTGTAATACCAGAGCTTTTCTAGCTTCTATGGGTAGTCAGTTTGAATATTTATATCCTAGTCATAGGTGTATGAGGGCTGTTTTTGTGATACTTTACACTTTTGTCACAAAAGTAAGTTGCTGATCAAGATTTATATCCAAATGCCATTGTTATGTTACTATCAGTAGAAATGCACCATTGTGGGAGGGCAGTAATGCTTAATGAGGGGTTCACTTTCAACTTTTGGTAGGTGCCCATAGCATAATAATCTTTTCTGACAGTTTATCACATTACATTTTAGTCAACCAGTTCCATAGTGAACTGAAGTCAAGTTTTATTTGCTGCAACCTGTGAAGTGATTTGTCAGTTTGCAGGATGATGATGTCATTCACATATAGAGTATAGTGCAGTACAGAGTTGATAGGTTAAAAGATAAATTGTTAATGAAAATAAAACTATTACAAAGTTTGGCAATCAAGCTTTGTGGTACTCCTATTGAAAAGATGTGTTAGGCCTGTATTTAATACTAAATGCTCTGTTCCTTAGGTATATAGATAATCACTGTAGGGCACTGTCACCTATACCAAAATGATCTAGTGTTTGAGTAGAAGAACATGGCTAACTAATTGGCTGATACAGAGGGCACCTGTTAACTATCTTTTTTCCATTGCATCAAAGATGGAGTTAGTTACTGTACAAATTCATGCTTGTGTTATATTTGTTGTGAAATCTAAGCTATTTTATAATAGGTCATATTTTGAGACAAATTCAATTAATTGTTTATACAGGAACTTTTCTATTACTTTTGTTGGATGACACAGTATTTCAATTGTCCATAGTCTGACACTGAGGTGGAGTTTTTAACATTGGAATTAGAACTTTTAGTTATGTACTCACCATAACTTCAGATGTTTGGGATCCATCTCGCCTACATTCTGACTGATGGGTTCGGAGCCGATCCCTCGGCTCCGACTCGGCACGCTTATGCTATAGAGCGAGGCCTCTAATTGGCTGAGCTATCCTTATCCCAGGATGCACCACCACTAATCCCCCAGATCTTGTTTGTCCGCATTCATGCACACATGCACAACTTGTTTATATAACACCGTTAGATGTTTCAAGATGAAACAACAGGATTCGGACCTTCTGATATCCTCGGATCTCCAAGGAAGGGGGAAGGAGGGTGGGTTATTAGGAATGTAGGCGAGATGGATCCCAAACATCTGAAGTTATGGTGAGTACATAACTAAAAGATGTTATGTGATCCTATCTCGCCTACATTCTGACTGATGGGACAGCGTCCCTAGCACCTAAATCCCGGGTGGCTCATTGGAAAACACTCCTGAGCACTGTGGAACCAAATGAAGCTCGTCCTCTAGATGCCACATCTAATTTGTAGTGGGAAACGAAGGTGTGCGGGAAAGACCATGTAGCCGCAGCACAAATGTCACCAATAGCAAGCTTAGAATGAAATGCTACCGAAGTAGCCATAGCCCTTGTAGAATGAGCCTTGACAGAGGTGGTAAGCTCTTTGTTAGAATAAATATAAGCTTGAGTAATACAGTCCCTGATCCATTTGGCAATAGTGACCTTTGTGACAGCGTTGCCCAATTTGTTTTCTGCAAAGGATACAAACAACTGATCTGTTTTCCTTGTTTGTTTGGTCCTATCTAAATAAAAACGTAACTGTCTGTGGACATCCAGTGTGAGGAATATAAACTCCGCTTTGTTAGAGTATTTTGGGAAAAAAACTGGAAGCTCTAACGATTGTTGTAAGCATAAAGTAGAACAAACTTTAGGAACAAAAGAAGGATTTGGTCTGAGGGATACTCTGTCTGTATGAAAAACCAAGTATGGGGGTTTCACTGACAAAGCTTGAAACTCTGAAACCCTTCTGGCTGAAGTAATCGCCACTAGAAAGGCTGTCTTCCATGATAGAAACTTTAGATCACATGTAGCTGCCGGTTCAAAGGGGGAAGAAGTCAAGGCATGCAACACTATATCGAGATCCCATGGAGGTGCAGGATGAGAAATCGGAGGTCTTAATAGAGCAGCACCTTTCAGGAAGGTCTTACACAATCTGTTGCTCATTAACGGTGGGTCTATGGATTCATGAAAATTAGAAATTGCTGCCAATTGTACTTTGATGGTAGAAACTGAAGAGCCTTGATTGAAAAGAGGTCAGAAATTTTAGTACTTCTGCCACGGAAGTAGAAATGGGGTCCAGGCCCTGGAGTTGAGCCCAAATAGCAAACCTTTGCCATTTGCTAGAATACAGTTTCTTTGTAGCAGACTTGTGGGCTGAAGATAATATGTGAACAACATCTGGATCCAGTGTATGACTCCTGACTATCGTCGGAAGAGGAGGAGCCAGGCCGTCGATTTTAAGGTGTGTAGGGACTGGTGGAATAATCCCGACTGATGAATCAGTAGGTCTGGGACCTGGTCCAGGAACCATGGACCTTTCAGAGTATGTTTCCGAAGATAGGGGAACCACACTTGATGAGGCCAGTAAGGAGCAATTAAGATCATCTTGCTCCCTAAGAGAGATGCATTTTGAATCACCCTGGGGAGGAGAGGAACTGGAGGGAAGGCATAAAGCAAGCCGGTGGGCCAAGGATGGACTAAAGCGTCCATGGGGCTCTTCCCCGGAGCCAGGGTTAGGGAGAAAAATTCTTTGCACTTCGCATTCAGGGGAGTCGCGAAGAGGTCGCAACACGGAACTCCCCATTCACTGAAAATCTGACTTGCAACTGTCATATTCAGAGACCATTCGTGAGGAGAGAGGATGGTTCTGCTCAATCTGTCGGCTATGACATTGGACTTGCCCGGTATGTGAGTAGCCACTAGGAAGCGTTTGGTAGAGACTGCCCATTCCCAAACTCTCATGGCTTCTCTGCAAAGAGGATAGGATCTGGTTTCTCCCTGTTTGTTCAGGTACCAGACAACTGACATGTTGTCTGAGTGAACAGCGATTACGCCCTGAGGGAGATAATCGTGAAGGGCTTGAAGGGACAGGAGTACTGCCCTCATTTCTAGGATGTTGATATGAAGAGGAGTCTCTTCCGGGTGCCATTTGCCTTGGACTGACCTGCCCAGGGAATGCCCCCCCCACCCCATCTGGGAGGCGTCCGTGGTCAAAGTGGCCACCGGAGGAGGAAGAACAAAGGGTCGTCCCTGATCCAAATTGGAGGGCACCAGCCACCAGCGAAGGTCCCGTTTGCAAGATTCAGTGATCCATATGAGGTGATTGAGAGGGAGTTCCTGAAAGGACCACTGAGTTGAAAGAAGCCACTGGAGGATTCTCATGTGCAACCTTGCCAAGGGGACTAGAAGAACCATGGCAGACATGGATCCCAATAGCTGCAGGACAATTCTGGCTGGGGCTTTGGACCTGGGGAGTAAGGCTCGAACTTGATTTTGTATGGTTTGAATTCTGTCTGTAGGTAGATAGACCCGCATCTGGTTTGAGTCTATCTCTACCCCTATGAATCTTATTCTTTGAGATGGCCGCAGCAGAGACTTTGGCCAATTGAAGGTGATTCCAAGAGAATTGCCCAGTGATATAGTGGCTTGTAGGCTCCGCAGAAGTAGATGCTTGGAGGTGGCAGTTAGGAGCCAGTCGTCTAGGTACAGAAACACCTGGAATCCTAGACTTCTCAGGTGAGCAGTCACTACTGCCAAGCACTTGGTGAACACCCTGGGGGCTGTGGTGAGACCAAAGGGCAGCGCACGGAACTGAAAATGACTGCCTCCTAGGCTGAAGCGCAGATGTCTCCTGGACTTTTGATGTATCCTGATATGATAATACGCGTCCTTGAGATCTATGGAGCACATCCAAACACCCTTCTCCAACAATGGGAGAATGGTTTGTAGGGTGACCATTCGGAACTTGAACTTTCTGACTGAACAGTTTAGGATGCTTAGGTCCAAAATGGGCCTCAAGTCCCCGGTCTTTTTTGGCACCAAAAAGAATCTTGAGTAAGTCCCTAATCCGATCTGGTCTGCGGGGACCGGTTGAATGGCTCCTTTTTGCAGCAGCTTTGAAATTTCTGAGGCTGCGGTATCCCATTGACTGGGTGGCGGGTCCGGGATTTTTTTGGACTGAGGGGGGGGGGTGAGAGAATGGGATGGAGTAACCTCCGGCAATAATCCGAAGCACCCATCGGTCCTGAGTGATCCCTTCCCAGGCCTTCAGGTGCTTCGAGAAACGACCCCCGACTGGCTCCGGAGCAGCACAGCCAGGCAATCCCTCAGGGACTATGAAAGGCTGAAGAGCCACGAAAGGACTCGTGGTCTCCAGTGTTGCAAGGGCCCCTGCAGCCTCTGGGACGGCGTCTTCCGGATAAATTTCCCCCTCCTCTGCCTCTGGAGGGGGAACCTTCCTGCTGAGAGGGGTAAGGCTTCTGAGATCTACGGAACCACATTTTCCCTCCTCTTTTAGCCTTGGGATAAGGCCAAAAGGGAGTGGAAAATCGTGCCCCTACGGCAGTCAGAGTCTTACCTTCCTGTTCACAGCGGGTTAGTGTGTCTTTTACCTTGGGTCCAAACAGGGAGGACCCATCAAAGGGGGCGTCGGCAAATGAAGACTTAAAGGCCTCTGCGAAATGACACAGGCAGAGCCAGGCTTGTCTCCGTAGAGCAATGCCTGTACCCGCCGCTCTACTCGCCCCTTCGGCCGCATACGAAATGAGCCTCATGGACGAGTTCGAAATGGACGACATTGTAGCCAGCTGAGAGCCAACCGTCTGGGCCAGCTCCTCAGGCAGGTTACCCAAGAGGGTATCGGATAGCTCCTTAATCAGATCCCTCTGAAATCTCGTAAAGTGCATCAGGTAGTTCAAGGACCTCAGTGTAAAGGCCGCTGAACTAAGGGTGCACTTTCCGTACCGATCCATGCTCCTAGACTCCTTATTAGGAGGATGGACGGACGTAGAAGCCTCTGCTACATCTTGCTGGGTAGCAGATGCCACCACCATAGCATCTACAGCCACACCTTTAGTAAGGAACTCTCTATCCGGGGGCACCGAGAGAAATTTGTTCGGACGAGCGGGCACCGGTTCCACAGAGTCTGGGTGTTCCCACGCCCTTCGACAGATCAAATCCAAGAGCTCGTCGAAGGGCGGAGACACCCAGGAGGCGGAGGGCTAAGTCCCGAAGGCCTTCAGGAACACCGACTCATCAGCAGAGGGAGGTTTGGACTGCCAGCCGCCTCGTTGTTTTAGGGCTTCCAGGATGTCTGCAAAGGAGACATCATCTGAGGATGACTTGGGGGACCCTTCTGCATCATCGAGATCAGTGTCAGATGTTAGAGACTCATCAGGGGAGTCAACGTGCTTCCTCTTGCACGATCTCTTCCTGGGAGGTTCTTCCGAAGAGGCTTCAGAAGGACCTCCAGGAGGGGGAGAAACCCCAGAGGGGATAACCTGAGGCCCAGGGGCTCCGCTGTTTAAAGACAGGGGGACTGCCAACGACCCAGTCTCCAAATGTAGGGAAGGAGCTGGGGAAACTGTGGAGGTAGCCAAGGAAGATTTGGCTAAAGCACTCCTCATAGCCCTGAAGGCGGGACCACCAGAATCCTGGGAGGGTCCCACCTCCGTGGCCACGACAGTGGACGGTACTCCCGCCGCCGATGCACCGAGAGGGAGACTTGGGACCGAATGCATCAATCCCGAAGCCTCCCCCCCAGGGCCGAAGGAAGAAGTCCGTGTACTGAACTCCAACCCAAGAGCCGGAGTTGGAGCAAGGGTCAGACCCGACCCTAACACCTCCACAGATTCCACCAGCACCGGCTCCAACGGTGCCGAAGCTGTCGGAGGAGGAAAAACAGTAGGGTAGTGGACCATCGGCTCCGAAGCCAAATGGGCTGGAGCCGAAACCATCTTTTGGAACACCGGAGACTGGAAGAGTCGAAGGAGCACCCTGTCGATGTCCGAATCAGACATCTTGGATGATCTCGAGGATACCGATCGGGCCCGAACCGATTTCTCCATCGGCTCCGAAGGGCTCAAGGACCGGCTCCAAAACGACTCAACAATTATCGGCTCCGAGGAAGGTTTCAAGGAAATTTCCCTCGGTACCGATAAGGACTTCGGCTCCGAGGGGGAAGAGTCTGAGCCGATAACCCTTATCGGCTCCAATATCAGTGGAGCCGATGAGGGTGACCCGCCTTTCGATGCCCCAGACCTCGGCTCCGAAACCAGAGGGGTCAAGGCTGGAGGCATCGAGGCAGACCGTTCCGACCTCGGCTCCGAAGTCCGTGGAGCCGATGGAGAAGTCTGCTTAGTTTTCTTAGCGGTCGGTTCCGACTGACTGGTCGGAGCCGACGCTTTCCTCTTTTTAGAAGGAGATGGAGAGGAAGATAAAGCCTCCTCAAAGGAAGGCTTGATTAATCCCTTGAGGATTAATTTGTTTTTCCTCTCCTGGAGGACTCTTGAAGAGAATGCGTGGCACACACTACACGACTCTTGCAAATGCTTAGCACCTAAGCAATAGACGCACGAGGCGTGGACATCCGTTATGGACATTTTAAAACCACACCTCGTGCATTTCTTAAACCCGGAGGGTTTGTGTTCTTTCGACATAATGCCTAGCCAAAGAACCAATAAAAGTGAACACTATAACAGTAAACTTCAGTTAAGACAATCCAATACAACTTTAACAAAAATTTCTTTTTTTTTTTTTTTTTTTTAGAGAGAGGGAGTCAAGACCCTCTAACTTAAATGGGTACTTGACCCAAGAAATTACAAAAACAGTAATGTAACAGTAATATAACAGGGGAAGGCCCCTCTAACTGAAACGGAAAACCTTCCCTGACTAAAAATTTTTTGAATTCAGTCACACAACTACACCAAACACACTAATATATCAACAATAGCTGTTAAAACAGCTTTTGGGTTTAAAGAAGGAAATTTGTGACAGGAAATAAGCCTAAAAACTAGTACTTAGCCCAGCCAATGTTGAGACCACGTCTATGCTTGATAGCGGCAAACGAGATCTGGGGGATTAGTGGTGGTGCATCCTGGGATAAAGATAGCTCAGCCAGTTAGAGGCCTCGCTCTATAGCATAAGCGTGCCGAGTCGGAGCCGAGGGATCGGCTCCGAACCCATCAGTGAGAATGTAGGCGAGATAGGATCACATAACATCTATATTTTGCATGCTTCCAGGAGAAATTAACTGTATCTGTGGTAAATGTTAGGATTTTAATGTGTTTCAGTGTTTTATAAAAGCCTTTGCTAATATTAGGATAAACTCTGGGTACAGTATTAAGTGATTAGCTGATTTATTTGTGTTAACATTTTCTAATTTCTTCAAAACCTGCTTTGAGAAGATGGCCTTGAAGTAAAATAGGGACAGTCACAAATCTTAAATATAGTGTCTGATTTTTATGGAATCGGTTACCTGGAGGTTATACAAATTTCCGGCTGAGTAATCTGAGGTATTGACTTTATGCTATTAAGTAGGTCTGGATGCAGAATTGTCTTAACTGAGGTAGCCTGCATGTCATTTGGCTTAGTTTTAAACTCCCCTGCAATTACATAATGGATCCTTTGCATGGAAATTGTTTGCTTCTTATGTAGGATGTTTGTGTTAAATTTGTGACAATGCATGCTCACTGTTCAAGGTTGTAATATGTAAGTTTGTTATTTGTGTTGGACAGGTCTGCTTTCCGGAATTTTCGGGCAACATCATATTGCTTTAGAAACCTCTTTATGTCAGGAGTAAGCCAGGGTGATGTATTTTCACTTTTATGGGTTCAAGAATTCTCAAAACAGGGAGTAGTAATGATGGACAGACAACTGTAAAGATCAAAAGCATATTGTATGGGCTCAACAATGTTCAGAAAAGTACCGACTGCTCTTATTGGGTTACTGATATTTCATATTATGTCCCTATTCATTGTTTTAAGTTCTGTCTTTAAGCTGTACTATCATGTGACTTCTCAATCTTCTCTTATTAAAGGAATCCCCCAAGGCTCCATTCTTGCCCCTCTCCTATTCTTAGTTTACATAAATAAGAAACGTAGCAGTGCATTAGCTAAGCACGTTGCTGATAATGGAGATACCCACCACTTTAAGTTTTTAGTGCTGTGCAAAGTTGATTGTAGTTTACGTAAAAAGGATATTGTGAATGAAACTGAATATGTTGAGCTGTGCTGGATTTTAGACCTGAGAGTTAATTTGCACCCAGGTCTTAGCAATGCTGTGTCTTTAAAACCAGCACTTAAAAGAGGGGCTTGCATCATTAATTGTTATCATGTGATTCTGTATTCAGTTTTTGATTGGCTGTTTTGTTTTATTTAAATGTTTTAGATTTTGATGTTTGCATCATTAATTATCATGTGATTCTGTATTTAGTGTTTGATTGGCTGTTTTGTTCTATTTAAATGTTTTAGATTTTATTTTTGTGTTATGGTCTGAAGAAGCATGTCAGCTGTGAAACCACTTACCAGTTTTTATTTCTTAATTAAAATGGATTCTACACTCAGCCTTGGTGGACATCTATTTTTACTTACTTACATATAAAAGTTCCCTGTAATATCCTTCTCCTTCCTCTTTTTCTAAATGCTGATGATATGGTTCTCTACCATTTTAACCAATGTATCATTGCAGTACAGAAATACCTGCAATCAGACTTTCACAGCCTTGTTCTCTGGATCAAAAACAAAAAACCTATAGTTAACCCTTCAGAACTAAATGTATGCTATTCTGCACAAAAATCTTGCAAGAGCCACAAAATCCTTAATAATCTATGATCACAACAACTCTCCTCTAGAGCAAGTCTCCTCATTTAAATATCTTGTTCTCTGGTTAGACCTTTCTCTCACATTTAACATATATACCTGAAAAACACACATAAGATCAAGTCACAGCTTTTCTAGGCACTAAAATAATTCCCCTTTCTACTCTACACAGCCAGGTTAGCCAAATCAGCCACTGGCAAAAGAATCATTCTCCCCCAACTGTAATTTGGTGTTCCACTGGAAGCAGCATTCTCAGCTAAAAACTCATTTGCCCTGCAAACCATATCAAACAAAATATGCAGATTCATTACAAACTCCATTAGAATTGAACATCACTACATTACTGTAATAAAATGCTAAATGGCTTCCTGTTGAACAAAGGGCAGGCCTCTTTGTATGTTCTCAGTTATTCAAGCTCCTCCATGAACACTCTCTTCCACCATTAACTTCCAAGCTGATTATATCACCCACTTACAACCTCAGAAAATCTGACCATTCTGAACCACTTATTACCCCACAATTCAAACTGTACACCTCCAACAATTCTGTCTCTCTTCTTGGTCCTAAACTATGGAATCCCCCCCAACACATACACGCACACACATACTATTAAGGACACCTCCTCATATCCAGACTTTCTTGGATTTCTAAAGGTACATCTGGCTAGCCAAATCAAATGTACATGTTTCCCAGTAGGACACATAACATAATCTTTCTTTTTTCTATCTCATCCTATGCCCTTAACTCAGAATTTCCTCCATTTTCTTTAACATTCTATTTGTACATCTTACACTTTTTGACAGCCATCATGTTTATAACATTTTTGTATTTATTGTATATATGATGATTACTGCTTATACATGGGTATCTTTTTCATTAAATATATTGCATATGTACCTTTGTATATTCATGTAGCAGTATTTGATTTTTTCCCAGGCTGAGACTGAGAAACGTAAGAATTGATCAGTGCTCTAACCCAGTAAACAAGTTCAAATAAATACATACATACATACATGTATATATACATGTATGGGTCTACTACACATGATCGAAATTTCATTTGACTGAAATTCATTTGACTGAGACCATAATATCGAAATTTCAAAATACTGAAAACTCACTTGACTGAAACTCATAAGACTGAAACCTTAACAATGCTAAATTTCAACATCCTAAATTGTAAACTATAGACATGCACACTTACAACACCAATGACTAACCCTTTCCAGAACTTAAAAACTACTTAATTGCCCTCTTAACAAAAACTGGACAATATAAAATCAAACTAGGTCGGGGATTATACCCCCACACCCCCCAATGTGGGGGGCTGTGCCCCCACACCCCCAACTATATATACTAACTCCATGATCACACTACAGTGGGGAAAAGGGCACATACCTTTTACTTACCTTATAGTAGTCTACACGCTGCCACTACTATGTTGAAATTTAGCATTGTTAAGATTTCAATCTTATGTGTTTCAGTCAAGTGAGTTTTCAGTATTTTGAATTTTTGATATTATGGTCTCAGTCAAATGAATTTCAGTCAAATGAAATTTCATGCATGTGTAGTAGACCCACATATATACATGCATAAATACATAAATGTGTCAGTAATGGGGCTTATGCAAACTGTTTCTGGCATAAGTTTGGATGATTTGAATGACCAGAAGGGCATACATGGATTATGCTTACCGAGTGAGTTAGATAATATAGTTTGTGTTAGCATTTCTGTGGGAAGTTTGTTTTTATACTGTCAATTAGCAAGGAAGTTAGTGTTTGAGGGGAGGTTGTTTCTATAAGGGACTTACTTAAGTGTGATTTTATGGTTCTAGCCAGTTCAGATTGAGATCTCCAAGGACAATTATCTTAGATTTGATTATTTGTTGGTGAGAAGGTCTAGAGAGCAGTTGTATATTTTAGTGAGGCTAGGGGTGGAATGCATATAAAAACAATGTTGATCTTTAAAGCATTTATGAAAGTTATTTGGACCCTATGCCATCTTTTGTCAATCTCTTTCTGAGATGAATTTGCTTCCAGTAGTGTGGCTTACATTCTGGTGTCATATTTGAGAAGTAATAGCACCCTTTTCCCTATTCTAGATCACGTCAATTATTGTAGAAACAATGATAGCTATTCCATAAATAGCACCCCTCACCCCATTCCAGGTCTATTAGTGTAGCTACAGTAATAACTTTTCTATATGAAGCTTGATACACAATGCTGGACCTTTAGCCAAGATTCGGTGATGGCTAGTATGGTTGGATTGTGCTGTGTGATCCAAGATTCAAGAGCTGACCATTTATTGTTTATCCTATTTAGATTTACTTATGGAGTTGTGTTGTTATTAGTACAGAGGGATGTTATAGTTTATTTCATGGAGTATTGGAGATCCTAGGTTCAGCCCAATAGCTCCTGCCATGATCATAATAGTGCTGCTAGAAAGGGCAATGAAGTATATTGTTGAATAGGAGTTTGGATTTAGTAAGGACATTCTGTGATGCCTGTTTGTGTTAAAAGTTAAAACACCATGTTTTGTGCAGCTGCACTATTATTCTGGTAGTGTTATGTGAGTATGTTGTATAGCTATGTTATTGTTAGCTTGTTTCCAGTAAGTATATTAAATGTTAATTGAAGAAAGAATCACCTAATTTGGAGTAAATAGAAATACCACACTTTTATTTAAAATCCCAGTAATTGTCTCACCTGAATGTACCTTGAGCAATAATTCCAGAAAAGGAAGGGCGGAACATGTGTATCTGAAACAGCTGCACCTAAACAGGCAACCAAAAGGTAGAATTAACCTTGGTAAACCAATATTAACAGTTTGCACATTCCTTATCACCAGTAGATATGCTAAATGTTACTCTACTGCTTAAGAGAAAAACACCTGATGCATAAGGAGTCAGAATAATAAAAAAAAATATCAAAACTAGGAGTCTCTAAGATGGTGCTGGAGTGGTTGGTCAGGTCTGCACTCTGCTGCTCTGTGGAGTATTCACTTTTTGCTTTTGGGCCTGATAAAGTGTCAGACTGGAGCTACATTGGTTTTAAATGAGAGTAAAATCAGTGTGATAACACCTAATGGACATTTAACACTAACAGTGTGAGTCTTTTGGCCTGGTCAATGTCCATTTTAAACCTCATGCCTTGCTATACTAACTTGCTCACAACATTTTCTCCATGATAACTTGGGGTATCACACAGATTGCAGTGAACTGGTTTTGAGCATAACTTATTACTTATAGTTGGTATACTATTTCTATTTGGGGATTTTTGATGCATGGAAGTCAAAGGGCATGAGTTGAACTAAAATTTGTCAGTTGGATGGACTGTGGACTACTATGACTTGAAATTTCCATTGGGATTGATATTCCTACTATAAAGCAACCCAAAGAAGCAGTGAAGATATAAAGTACAGTTTTGTAAAAACTTACCATAACATTAGATATTCAAGTATATCACTGTTGCAGAAATGCTGAAAGATGGAATGTATCCAGCCAAGAATATTATCCAAGCATCCAGTATGCCAAAGCTTAGGGGTTCCTTATGCATCATAAGCCCAACCTTAGACCTAGGCACAAGGAACACATGCTTGTACTTAAGTGATGTAGGGTCATGAACATCTTCAGAGTTTTCTTGCCCCAGATAGGCATTGAGGATAGCTATAAAGAGGGTAGACTCCAATAAGTAAAATATATGGGGGAAAATACACATAAAGGCATTCCACCTCTAGCAAAGGAAACAGAAGAGGAAAAAAGGAGGGATGTAGGGATGGCGTATGTACTGAAACAATGATCTATTTTAAACATCTACTGTTATAGTAAATTCCCTAAGGCTCCATTCTTGGTTCAATCCTCTTTAATATCTTTAATAATGACCCCTATACTTCCATAGGTCCAGTCTCACTTATACAACATGCTGATGATTCTACACTTATATGTGCCACTAATAACTTGCCTCAACTCCTCCAAATCATTCAAGAAGCTTTTTCCTCAGCTGAGAAATGGCTCCATTATGCCCAGCTAGTATTCAGTTGTAAAAAAACAATGTTACTGCTATTTTACCCCAAATCAACATACCTGATAAAGCAAATTTCAAAATCTTTTCACTAAATAAAGCTGAAATCAAATTAGTCTCTCATACAAAACTTCTTGGAGTGATTATAGATGATAACCTTAATTTTTTTTTCTACATGTTCAAAATAACATAAAACAGACTCATGAAAAAATTAGGAATACTCTACAAGCTTAAAAACTTCCTTAGCAACGCAGCCAAAACCACTCTTGCCACTACCTACCTTCTCCCATCTCTCTTATATGGAGTACACATCCTAACCAACATTCAGGCTACTTTTAAAATTAATCTGGAGGCATGCTATAATAAGGTTGCAAAATTTGCCACTAACAAACAATACTGCAGCCGCTACTGTATTGCCTTTATGGCTTTGAATTGGCTTGAATTACCTCAATACTTAGATTACATACAGCTTATCACCACATTATTCACAAAGTTGATAACCACCCTGCTTTTACTCCTATTCTCCAGTTCTATCACCCTAATAGACTATTTCGATCTAAGGAACAGCATTTTCTCAGCATATGTAAACACAACAAATCCTATGGCCAACTATTCATACTCTGTCGCTAAAAATGAAATTCTATGCCTCTGCAAACAAGATCTACCTCTAACCTCTCTGACTTCAAAATACTACTAAAAGACTAGCTAAATACAGCCTGGCTCAGATTCTGTACTATCCCGTGTTGAATTAGTCCTTCCCTCTTTCCACCACCAGCATACTTTGCAATGTTCAGAAAGAAGGAATTAATAAAATCTACTACTTAGACAAAAATCAAATATATTTTTGTCTAGGCTATGTTATCCAGCCATCCCTGTTCCAAAGAGTGTACTCAGTATATTTAATATCATCTCTATGAACTGGAGCTTGTAAATATTCTATCTATTGACAATGTTCTTTTTCAGCTCATTATACCAGTCCATATATTTGCATTGAATATGTATATATATATATATATATATATATATATATATATATATATATATATATATATATATATATATATAGGTTCACACTGTATGAGCTGAAGCTGAATTTACTTAGTTAATATGTCAGTTAGGCTTTGTAGTAACTTTAACTGTAAACATATTATGTCAATATGGAGCTTTTCTCCCTGGACCTCTGCTGAAAATGGGATATTATCCCAATTGGACTATCCCAGTAAACAAATGTCTAATGTCAAATAAAATAAATAATTCTTTCTCCATTATTTTCAGAGTTAGGAAAAATGCAGAAAAGTGAATGGACTGATTCAAAGACATTTTAGTAACCACTTTAGGTACAAATGAAGGATTGTGTCTAAGGGAGACACTATTGTTATGGAAAAAGAGAAAAGTGGGAATAGGCATGAGGGCTTGTTATTCAGAGACCCTTTTAGCAAATGTTAAGGCTACTAGGAGAATGTTTTCAAATGCACCATTTTTGGGAGGTAGTAGAAGCAGGATCAGCGGCTGGTAAAGTCAGTTTCAGATAGGGCATGTCTGCAAAAGAACTTGATTAAATTGACCATTTGTGCACCGAAGAATAATATGTTAATAAATACATCAAAAACTCAGCATATAAGATTTGGGAGGCATAGATTGAAAGGTGAATATTTAATACAGTACACAGTGATTGAAACTCCAGGTTCGTTTAAGGACTTAAGTATATCAGTAGATCCAGCTTTGAGTTTTTCTAATCATATCAACCAAATGGTTAATGATAGTTATAGAACTACAGGTTGTATAAAAAGATTTGTAAAGTCTGTGAAATCATAAATAATAAAAATCATTGTTTGTTCATTACAGTAGACCCAAAATTGAGTATAGAATAACCATATGAAAACCTTATAAGAAATCAAGTGCATGATAAATTGGAAAGAGTACAGTTAAAATATACCATGGGCTTTCGTAGATGTAAAAATTTAAGTTATCATGAAAAATTACAACATCTGAACATCTACAGTGTCTCATATATACACTTAAAAGAGGAGACCTTATTCAGGTATATAGGGCATTTAGAAACATCTACCTCAGGCAATGTTTGGGGTTATCAGAAAGTTGTAAAGGATCATCAGAGACCCTATGTAGAAGATTATATAGAAATGAGAGGTGTACTAAATGATTTCCTGAGAGGGCTGATGCTTGGAATAGACTACCAAATTACATTAAAGCAAGCACTAGTTTAGATATTTTTAAGAACAACCTGGACACTTATTATGGGAGATACTTTTTGGTATATTGGCAGGCTAGAAAGACATTATTACCCATGCCTGAAATATATGTATATTTGTATGTAAGAATATAGTTCAGGTCTCAGGAAGGAGGAATAGAATTTCTTGAAGGGCTGAGGTGGAGGATGCATTTTAAAAACTGCTTGACCTCAAAGCATGAAGAAAGGGGTGGATCTAAAGGTGGACAAGCTGAAATGGCTGACAAATGTACCTTTTTATGAGGTATATGCTAGGCCAGAGTTGAGAAATGCACACAAGTATTTGTGGAATGGATTCCTGCTTGATAGGGATCCAGTTCTTTTTTTCTGGAACCAAACAGAAAATCATTTCCATTTTGAAATGTAATATTTTTTGATGCATGTTTTCTGGCCTCCTTTATTAACAGTAACACATCCTCTGAATAAAGGTGCATAGAAGGCAATAACAGTTTACCATTTATACAGTGAAATTGAGACTCTTCAGGTTTAGGTGAACAAGAGAGCCAGTTTGTTGCAACCAAATCCATCCTGTGGGATAATGTGTGGTTGTTGATCCATGTTAAGTGGAAAAAAGAGGGAGAACCAAAACTTTCTGGGCCAACAGGGAGTCACCAAGAATATCTGGGGATTGTCCTGAATCTTCAGGAAGATTTTTTTGATAAGAGGAAAGGAGGAAAGCAGGAAAGGATATGTTAGAATGAGATGCTCTCCATTCTCCAGGCATCCTTGCTGGGGGTCCTGCAGCAAAACTTTTTGAGTTGACGATTCAGATTGGAGGCAAAGAGGTCTAGCTATAGTGTACCCCACCCATGGATAACCAGTAAAAGACCTCTGTGTTCAACATCCATTCATGAGGGTCTGCCTTTGATCTGTGTAGGTAATCTGCCAAGCTGTTCTGTTCTGATGGAATGTAGACTGGTTGGAGGAAAAGTCTGATGAATAGCAATGTGCCAAGCAATCACTGCTAACCTGCACAAAATGTTGTGCCCCACATTTGTTAATGTACTACATGACAGTGGTATTGTCTTTCAGAACCTGAATTGCTCCTGTGGACCAAAAGTGGTGAAGAGACTGGAGAGCAAAGATCAATGCTTTCATTCCTTTTATGTTTATATGCTCTTTTCTGTGCTTTTTTTCTCCGAAGTCCATGTGCCTTAAAACCTTTTGAACAATCTCCCCAGATCTTGTATAATGTATCTGTGGAGACCATTTGTAGAGCAGGGAGGAAGAAGAAATGGAACTCCTGAGTGATCTGCCAATGCAGTTTATTCGTTATGAATGGCAAGAAAGGAATTGAGAATGACAGAGCTGTGCTGAGATAGATTTTAGGTACCACTGACTTTTTCTTGTGTGCATTTTGTCAAATGGAATTATCTTTATTGTTGATACCATGTATCACATGGCTTTTAGAATCTCTCTCTCTCTCTTTCTCTCGCTATGTCTTTCACTGAGGTCAAAGAGAGGTCTGTCAGGGATAGAAAGTAATATGTGAAGAATTGAACTTGTCTAAAGAAGAAGCCATCATGGTGGATATGCTGAGATGGCACCCTAGGAACTCCAGGGAATGAGAGGAAAGAAGACTGGACTTGCTGAATATGAGAGTGACACTTAAGTTCTGAAGTAGATTGGCAGTGAAGAGCAAGTCCTGAAGAATTTTGTGAAGGGAAGTGTCTTGAATTGGGAAGTCATCCAGATAGGGATATATGTGGATATCTTGGAGTCTACAGAATGGTATGATAGGGAACAAGCACTTTAGCAATACTCTAGGAGCATTGACTAGGATATGTCTAGGACTCAGTAGAGATGAATTTGAATACAACAAAGGTCTGGCTTACCCCTTTCCCAAAGGGTACACAGACGGGGTTACATTCGGTGACAACACACATACTCAACAGGTAGATCCTAATAGGAGTACACATGCCCATAACAAGAACACGGGTGAGAGTGATTATGAAATGGAGTACCCCCCCTCTCAGGAGGTCCGAAAGGATTTATAATAGAAACCAACTAAGGCAGGAGAGTGATTTTTTTAGAATCGAGGGCAGAGGGAGGCAGACCGAGACACAGGAACACCTCTTTCAGGGGGAGGAAAAACAGTTTTTATTTTATTTATTTTATTTTATTTTACATTTGTTGACTGGGCTAGTCTAGCTGGATATATGTCCATTTTCAGTAGAGGCCCGGGGAGATAAGCTCCAAAGTTCAATTACAGTACATATCTACAGAAGTTCATACATGAGATCGACTACATTAATAATAACTAAAGCAGTATTAGCTAAAACGTGGTTACAGGTATATAGAGTATATAACACAAAATATTGACTAAACATAATACAATTTATAATGAGGCTGCATTTTAACTGTTCAGAAAGATTGATAGTAAAACACATAGTATAATTGTAGATATAAGAAGGGGAAAAAAAGAAAGTAAGACTGGAATAGAAGTTGAGTAAGAAAATTCTAATCGTGAAGACTGGAACATTTATGAGAGTATACTAACAGGTAAGGTTAGGTAGTAGAGGTAGAATGGTAGTTGAATTCTAAGATTGTTACTGAGCTAAGACAGTGAGGTAGAAACAGGTAGCTAGAGCATAAGGTGGGGTTGAAACAAGTAGTGAGAGCATGTAGGTTAGTCAGGTTTAGTACAGGGACACATCCAATGTGTTTTAAGGAAGAGCTTAAGTTTATTTTTGAACAAGGAAATAGAGGGAAGTGTTGAAAGTTCAGTAGGGAGTAAGTTCCAGATTTTCCCAACAGTATTAGTGAAGAGAGAGTCTCCAGCTCTATTGTTTGATTTGATAATATTTATGAGGATTTTTTGTGAAGATCTTAGGGATTTCAGGTTATTGTAGGGATGAATAAGGTTAGATAGTATGGGTGTCTTAGCAGGTTGATAAAGAATTTTATGGGCAATGGTCAGTTGATTATATTTTAGCTGTTGCTGTAATTCAAGCCACCCTAGGTATTTTAGATTAATACAGTGGTGTGTTTTAAAAGGGTTACCAGTGGCAAATCTGGCTATGTTGTTGTAGGAGTTTTCTAGTTTTTTAAGGTTATTTTTTGACAGGTTAGTGAAAATGGGAGAGGCATAGAGTAGGGTAGAGATTAGATGGGGGCAGGCGATAGTTATTCTAGTTGCAGCAGTGAGGAAGGGTTTGATCCTGTATAGAGAGCCTATTTTTCTGTTAGTTGTTTTCAAGATATTATTAATATGAGTGTCAAAGTTAAGGTTGTTGTCTATAGTGATGCCTAGCAGTTTGGTAGTAAGATCCTGGGATATAACAGTGCTATTACTGGAAGCTATAGTGAAGTCAATTGGTGGAGATTTATTGGTAGGTGTAAAAAGTAGAAGTTTAGTTTTTTTGGAGTTTAGTATGAGACAGCGTTTTGTGAACCATAGTCCTACTGAGCTAAATAAGTTCTGTGTAAGGAAGTGAAGTTCAGATTCAGATGTGGCTGAGCATATAAGTGTAGAATCATCTGCGTATTGTATGCATGTAGCTTGGGGAACTGCTTTGTGAAGGTCATTGATGAATAAGGAAAATAGGAGTGTGCCTAGTATGGACCCTTGAGGGACACCAATATTAACGGGTAGTTGGGTAGAAAGAGTGGTATTCCAGAGCACAGCTTGATGTCTGTTATTTAAGTAGGATGGGAACCATTTTATAGCTAGTGCATCAAGTGACATAGATTTCAGAATGTTTATGAGTATATTGTGATTTACCATGTCAAAAGCTTTGGACAGGTCAATGAAAAGTGCAGAGGAGAGCATGTTAAGGTTGCGGTTTTTGTTGATGGTGTCCATGAAGGAGAGGAGGGCAGTAGTAGTGCTGTGGGAAGGTCTGAAGCCATGTTGGGAGTTGGAGAGCAGGTTATTATGGAGAAGGTGGTCTAATAATTGCCTATGGATGCACTTTTCCATAACCTTAGATAAAGGGGAGAGTAGGGCTATGGGACGATAGTTGGAAAGGTCAGTGGAGTCTCCCCCTTTATGAAGGGGAATAATATGTGAGACTTTCCAAAGATTGGGGACGTATCCTTCAGTAATGCTTCTATTGATGAGAATGGAGATGGGGTAGGCAATAGATTTGGCTGCTAACTGTAAGTATTCTGCAGGTAGTTGGTCAGCAGAGGGAGTGCATTGTTTAAGTTTTTGTAAAAGGGTGAGAATAAAAGCTGTAGGGACAGGTTGGAAGTGAAATGGAGGAGGTGGGTTGGATTCAGACTTAGATGAGGTTGAATTTTGTGGAGAGAGTTGACTGGCTAGAATTTGAATAGTTTTGGTGAAAAAGGTATTAAAGGCATTGGCAGTTTGTTTGGGGTTGTTGTGGTCAGAGCCTTGTGGGTTTGGTGTAATAGATTGACCGGGGTGTAATAGTTCATTAATGCTTGCCCAGAATTTTTGTGGTATATTATGGTGGGATTGCTGCGAATGTAGGTAGTAGTTTTGTTTATCAGACATTATGGCTTTATTTGTTTCATTTCTCAATTGTTTAAAGTTTTGGAGGTCAATGGGGTTCTTAGTTAAGTGTGATTTGTGCCAGTATTTATTTCTGAGATGGAGTTTTTGCTTAGTTTCCTTAGAAAGCCATGGAGCAGGTTTGGTTTTTATCCTAATAGAGCGGGTAGGAGCGTGTTGGTTAAGGATGGCTAGGAAATTAGCATTGAAGTAGTCGACAGCTTCATCAAGGGAAAGTTGTTTTAATGGGGACCAATTACAAGCTTTAAGTTCAGTTAAGAATAAATCGAGATTGAAGTTTTTCTTGGCTCTAATTGTTCTAAATATGGATTTGGAATGTGGGTTGGTTTTAAGCCTAATAGCATAGGTTGGAAAGTGGTCGCTTATATTATCTGGGAGGGTTCCAGAATTGTAGGTCTGGGGTTGATTATTGATTAGTATCCAGTCTAAGCTATTTTCTTTCTTATTGGTTTTGTTAATTCTAGTGGGTGAGGTGATTATTTGTGTAAACCCATAGAGATTAATATGGGTAGTGGGGTAGTTATTGTTGCAACATTTCCAATCAATGTTGAAATCACCAAGAATGATGGTCTCTTGAGGGAGGTTTTGAGATAACCAACAGAGTATGTTTTCAATAGTAGTAATGTTATTGCCTGGAGGAACATAGATGCAGATAATATAGATAGATTTAACAGAGTTTAGTTGAAGCTTGGTAATAAGTATTTTAGCGTTAGAGACATGGGGAGGATTTTGGTGGAAGGTTGTAATTTGAAAATCAGATTTAAATAAAACTGCTACTCCACCACCTTTCTTGGCTGCACGGTCGAGACATAAGATGTTGTAACCAGGTGGGGTAACTTCATTGTCTGTAGTTATGGGTTTTAATCAAGTTTCTGTTAGACACAAAATATCAAAGGAGTTGAGTTCCAGGAGAGCCTGGAGTTGTGTAATTTTGTTATTGATACTACGTGTGTTGAGGTGAGCTATTAGTAGTGAGTTGGATTTTTTTTTAGTATATGGATGGCAGAGGAGTTTGGGGTAATGAGTTGAGTAGTGGTGGAGGTGTTTGGTCCGGGATTTGGGTGAATGTCTCCATCCTTTAGGGGGAGGAGTAGTGTTAAATATCTAGTCTGAGTATATTTACTGAGAAGGAAAGGATGTCTTCTTGTATTTGGGAGGTAATATCTAATGTGGTTTGTCCTATGGTATTTGGGTGATAGATAGCTGGGAGTGAAAGTTATATTGAAATGTTCAGTATGAGAGGGTAGAGAAGTGGTCAATTGTTTGGTGGGGTACAGGATGTGTGACTGTGTTAGATGCTCATAGGAGGTTAGCAGGTATGCTAGAGTTAGAGTAGGCAGAAGTGTGAGTATGAGTAAGCTTTGTAAGAGGAGTATGTTAGAAGGTTTAGTTATTGCCATAGTAGTTATAAAAGTATTACTAAACAGTAGATGTAAAGTAGTTGTTGTATGGAAAAGGTATAATGGTGGGAGGGATAGGAAGTGGTGGGGAAAAGTGTGGGAGAAATAGAGAAGAGTGGATAATGGGGATGAGATAGTTATTGGTGGAAAGGTGAGGGGGTGTGGTCTGATAGGTATAAGAGTAGGACCCCTGGGGGTGGGTGGGATTTGGGGGTGGGGTGGAGAGCGGAGTGAGCCCACAGGGCGAACGGAACGGGTTGAGACAATTGGAGGAGAAACAGGAGAAGAAACAATCAGAAATACAGGTAACTATAGGTAAGTGAGTTAGAACGTGAGTAGGAGATGTTTAGAATGATACAGAAGCCAAAGGAATGAAAGTTAGAGGAGGGAAGAATACTGTTTCAGCACAAAGGTGAAGTAGGAAGATGAGCAGGTCAAGAACAGTACAGTATAGAACAGATTGCAGGGGTAGGACGGGAGAGAGGCAGTGTAAAAGGATGGAATGAGGATGAGGATAGATAATAGGAAGAAATATATTGCATTTACAGAGGTAGGACAGAGTAGAGGGGTAGTGAAAGGAATAGTGTAAGGGTGCCACCTAGTGAGCAGATCTAGTAAATGTAGGAAAGTGAGTGGGAGAGCTGATTAGAGAAGAAATATGGAAGGTGAGATGCTAAGTAAGAGTAGGTTAGTATAATTGACAAGGTGTGTTGGCTGTAGGGTAGCTGGAAGGGTAAGGTTAAGGCTGCTGGATACTCAAGCTTGTAGCAAACTATAGGGTCCTGATAAAAATAGTAGACAGGGGCCTATTATGCAAATGGGACTAAGTCCATAACATACTTTCTTCCTTCCTTGATGGAGGATGCAGTGAAAATGAGTCAAGTAGATGAGGCCACTGGAGATTGTAAGGGTTCTTGTATCACCTGGTAGGTTTTGGCTAGGGCAAGTTCAGGACAATGCAGAGTTACAACTAAACTCATCCAAGACAGTTGGAAACTATCAAGATCAAAACATTATCAACTATGATGGCACTGTGTACTCGTACAAGGGGTTTAAAATCTATAATTATGTACAATTTCAACTTAATAAGGATGTTTTCAGTTTGTTCATGAAGGGGATGAAATTCGTTCCCTCTGTTAAGGAAGATGTCAGTCAAACCTTATTAGATTTTAAGATTTTCACAAGGAAACTGAATTTAAAATTTTTATACCAAGAAAAACCTAGTCGGGGCAAAATAACAAATCCATAATCTACAAGAAAAGTTGTTTCAATCCCCCTCTCACACCTATCTTGAATTCTTTTGAAAATGTCTGTAGTCAGGAGATTTATAAACTCCTACAGACTTATAAGAATACCAAATATAATCTCTCATACACAGAGAGAAAGTTATTATATGAAATGCGGGACAACAATAATCTCCGGTTCATGAAACTAGACAAGGGTGGGGGTATGGTCATTACAAATGTTGTAGATTATAATAACAAAATAACAAGTATGCTGAATGACAATTCCAAATATGAGGTAGCCTCCAGAAACGAAATCAACATAAGTTTCAGAAAAATAAAGTTTTTTTTGGAAGACTCCCTATTGCAAGGGGTAATTAATGAAGAAGAGTATAATTTCCTCCACATTGAACATCCAGTTATACCTGTAGTGTTTGGAATTCCTAAAACACATAAGAACACAAATGACCACCCCTTACAGGCTTATTATATCAGCACATAATAGTATCACTTACACTATTGGTATTTATATTGATCGCATTGTCAGGCAGGCTTTAATACCTATTCAACATATACTAATAGACTCCTGGGACTTCCTAAGGAAAGTGAAGAACGATTTTGTTAGTAATGGAGCATACTTTTCTACTGTGGATGTAGTTGACCTCTTTACTTCCATTTCACACGACAGGTCTGGAATTCTTCAATGATACACTTGTGACACAGTCTAACTTAAAAGGGAGTACAATCAATTTTTTAGTAGAACTCATGGAGGTTGTATTAAAGAACAATTTCTTCACATTCCAAGGTGCGTTTTACAGACAAATTAACGGGGTGGCCATGGGTAGCAGTTGTGGTCCCATGTTCGCCAATCTAGTTATGTACCAGTGGGAGAAACAATATATTTTCAACTCTATATACGAAAAACACTGGTACCTGTACTTTAGGTACCTGGGTAATTTATTCATTCTATGGGAAGACGAAAATTTGTTCAAACATTTTCTGGAGTATATTAACCTAGTATGTGACTATTTTAAATTCACTGGGAATGGTAGTCCCAGTGAAATTAATTATTTAGATGTTAAACTTACTAAGGAGCCTCATAACAATACGTTCCACTCTAGGATTCATAGGAAGTCGACTTTTTCCAACGATTACTTGGAATTTTCGAGTAATCACCCTCTATATATCAAACGTAATATAGTTAAAGGGCAAATGGAAAGGGTGGTAAGGATGTGCTCCAAGATGGAATACGTTGAAGAGGAAACTAAACTAGTGGTGAACATGTTCCTCCACAGGGGATATCCTCCTGGGTTCCTGGAGGGCATCCGAAACCAAGTGATGGGTGAATGGAACCACAGATATAAACCCTTATTAGGATCTGGTGAGGTGGTGACGAATACAGTTCACAATGTAGAGAAAGATTTCACCCAGGCCATGGTTTTGACCTATGGAGAAACATCAGAAGAAATTAAGAAAATTATTTAGAACAATTGGGTTATGTTTAAGGGAAATAAGGAGGTTTTGGCAGTCATAGGTTCAGAACCCCTATTTACTTACAGAATTAACAAAAATTTTAAGAATATTTTGGAAAACGGTGCAACAGGAAAAAGAAGAAAAGAGGCTATGCATAAATGTAGGGCTTGTGAATATTGTATATACATTATGGAGACTCCCAAGGTGAAGTTAGGTCCCTATGGGTTTGTGGTATCTTTGGTCACAGGTTCCTGTAGCGCTCTGTGTGGAATGCCAATGTTTTTACATTGGAAAAACAGAGAGGAGGTTAAACCGTAGAATTTACAAGCATAACTACAGCATTTCTAGAAAGGATGAAAAAAATGCCCTATATAAACACATTAAGTGCAACCCCACCCATAGTTTTAAATTTGGTATTCTAGAAATAGTGAATAAAGATTTCAGAGGGGGGGTGATTGGACAAATAAATTGCTCAGGGCAGAAACTAGATGGCAACTGAAGTTAAATGCCTGTGAATTTCCTGGCATAAACGAAGCCATCAGCATTAAACCCGAGCTCAGACATAGAGCTAACAAAATAAAATAAAACATTTTTGTAAACACTCAGTACACATTCTTTTTAATACACACTACTTTTTCAATACACTACTTTTCCACATACAATATTTTTTTACATACATTTTTGTTAATGTTTTTTTTATCGTTTTTTAGTGATGGGTTACTACCATTTTAATTGCATAGCTTGTTGTTTCTAATTACTATCAATTAAGGGTATATAAGTAATGTGTTGACTATCTGAATTTATTCTGATAAAGTCAGTTTGACGAAAGCGCTTGATGACTGTTTTGTGTGGATTTTAATAAAGTGTGGTAACTGCTTGCACTCGTGGATTTTTACATTCATCAATTTTGCCTTTACATTGTCCATTGGACTGTCGGGGACTAGTTCTTGGCTTTAGAGTGGTTTTCTGGTCATTTTTGGTGTTGTTCCTTTCTGTTTTTCTTTGTCTGCCTCAGCATCAGAAGGCAGTAAACCCTTCAGGATTAATTTATGTCTTAAGTCCCATAAAGGTCTTGGATTTACAGATACTACAATCTTGAGATACGTGTTCCACATCGAGACACAACACACAACTCATGCGTGTGTGTCCTTACAGGGAATTTTATGCCCGCATCTGGACAATTTTTGAAAGCTCTTCTCCTTCTCCATCAAGGCTGTTTGCAAAAGGAAATTGTTTAACTGCAAAAATGCACACAAAGATCAAGATAAATCTACCACCATAAGTTATGAATTTTTTTTTTATTTTTGTTCTCTTTCACTGTGTGTGTGTGTGTGTGTGTGTGTGTGTGTGTGTGTGTGTGTGTGTGTGTGTGTGTGTGTGTGTGTGTATATATATATATATATATATATATATAAAATAGGGAAAAAGGAAAGTGTTTGAAGGCAAGATGCCAACACAACACACTGGCAAGATAAAGGTGCTCTAAGGGTAACAAAATCAACAACAAGCTGTAGAAACAATCTCTAATTATATAAGAATATAGTAATAATCCAAAAGATAGTAAAAAATTGAAAGGGTGGAGAACTTAACTTTTAGCCAGTTAAGACCTGCATCTGATCTACTTTTCAAACTCTTCAAATGTGATCTGCGATAGTGAGGGGAACATGTGCATTATGTGAGGGAAATTTTTTAAATGAGCTTGTGGCTGATGTACTAGTTTTGTGGGCACAGATTGGACAAATGGCCCAAAGACCAACAGTCAGATCAGACAGACGGGATCAATAGGATTTTCCTGATATTGTCAGTTTAGACATGCAAGACTAACAACTGAATATTCTAAAGGTTAAGGTGGAAGAAGAGAACAACTTTCTTTGTAATCCTGTCAAGGTTTTTCTCCATCTGACTATCAAAATTAAAGTTAACAGTAGAAAGTTGCTTGGCATAGACTAAAACTGACAGAGAAATCAATGCAATGTTAATTCTGGTATTTAAGAAGAGAAATTTCAGGGACTAAAGCGCCTAATACAATTTATCAGAGTTAGTGGGAGCTTCTGATTGACTATTAAGTAAATAGCCAGCTGCAAGGAAAACATCCCACTTAATTTAAGCCCTTCATTCTGGCCATAGTTTTTCCTGGATGACTTGTAATAAAAAGAATCAATAGCAAGACAAAACCTACCCTGCAAATAAATCTTGAGGGTGGCAAAGCAAAGAAATACTGTTCACTCCCTTCTCCAAAACTGACAAGAGTGGTTCTCCCTTGCCTGAAGTAGGCAACCAAACAGCAGCAGAGGATATGCCTGTCTCCCGGTCCTTAGCTCCCCAAGAAACACACAAGAGTGAACAAAAGGAAAAGATGTGTGGTCTGAGGGACTCAGAATAGCCTCAGCAGGGTTGCCCACAGTAGCTGAGGCAAAGCTGAATCTGGATGAAAAAACACAAACTTATAATTAACTCTTTCTTTCTTGTGACACAGCAGAGGAATGAACAGATTTCTGGGAACCCAATCCATGTCCTTACTGGCAAAGGAGTTTGAAAAGTAGATAACGAAGTCTTGAATAGTCAGTCTTATTTTTTGATCTAACACAAATGTTTGAGGTAAATGTTTTAAGTGACAACCACAAAATAAGCAAGCCCTTGTCCCAAGGATCAGTTTTGACAGAAATGTAAACTTTTTCTTGCACCAAAAATTGCTTTGCAGTGAATTTCTCTATAGGATGCCAAGATCAACATTTTAATGACAACAGCATTTACGTTTTCAGGTAAATTCTTTAACGTCAACTCTCAAAAGCTGAAGTTATGGCCCTTAGCTACATTTAATAAAAAAGTCTACATTTTCTTCACAAAAAAATGACACTCTAAGGTGGAATAGTCATAAAAAACTAAGACAAACTTTTATCAAAACTAGCATTAAGAAAAATTTAAGTAAAGCAATCATGAATAAAAGTTAAGCTTTCAGTCCAAACTCTTTAATGACAATTCTGAAAATAAAATGGCATAGGATTCAGCTACATGTTTAAACAAAAGACATATTACAGCGAATATTTCTCCAGAGAGCCAAGATTGACTTTTTAGTAGAACTGACATTTAACAAGTGATTAAATGTGTAAGCATTTGACATGTTGGGACCCTTTGATCGAGTCCCAAAACACAGAAACTGAATGTCCGGAAAACTGGACTTGCATATATTAAGTCTGAGATGGTCATTTCTCAAAATGTTCCCTTTTCTCTGAGGTATGGAAATCTTGGAGGTTAGTATGTATAAGTTCAGGGGTGTGGGGGTATGGTGGGCAAAAAGTTTAAAGGAGAAGAGTGATGTTCAAGATTCTCTCTGCTCCTACAGTTTGTCTTTTTTTTCTGTGTCTGAAATCAATTTCAAGTACTGACATTTCAGTAGGGAGCCGATAAAATTAAACAATCACATATAACAATCCTCAAAAAACAGTAGATAAAGCCTGAAACTATGAATTCTGACACAAGGATTTTTCTTTTCCTCACAAAAATAGTTGTTGAAGAAAGAATTTCCCACAGGGAGTCCTAAGCAGTAATAGAAGTCAGATAGCAATAACCCATTACTATGACAACTGTTATAAACAATACTAAAGATAGCTGATAAGCTATATGTTTTCTCTGAAAAATGACAATTTTCAGAAAAAATAAAGGGTTGTAGAAGGTAATCTCCAGTGGGGTACTTATCTGTCTATGCTTAGAATATGCTAGCTGACTGTCAGTGGCAAGAAAGTACTGAAGTTTAGGTACCCCTAACCAATGCTTTTATTCTACTTACCTCATGTACATCAGAGGCAAGGGCACCTTGTTGCCCTAGAGCTTTGGAAGCTGGCTGACTGGGTTCAATCCTGGTAGAGTACATTCCATATAGCTTAGGGTCCTGCAGCAATGTTCTAATGATGAACACCTTCCTTGATGCTTTTGTTATCCTGATGTGTAGGGGGAGGGGTTGGCATAATGGTCAAGGTCTTTAACTCACAGATACAAGGTACAGAGTTTGAGTCTGAGGGGTTGGGGGGTTGGCATAATGGTTAATTTGTTTATCTCACAGACACAAAGTAGAGGGCTTGATTCTCATCTTTGAGGGGAATTTACTAGGCTTAAAATGGCCCGCAAAGGCAGCTAGCCTAGTACTTACCTATGAACCTATGTATCTTGGAAATCCAAATAGTACATCCAGTTGCATGTCTACCTGCAATCATGGTAGGACTGACTGCACTGTTAGTGACCATCTAGAATGACTCCTTCATGTATTGGTGGCGTTGACTTAAGTTGAGCATGGGTCTGAGGTCTTGAGCCTTTTTTAGGCAGCAAGAATAACCTGGAGATGAATCCAGCTCCTTTTTGGTCTGGTGAGACCTCTTGGATGGAACTCTTCTGTAAAAGTGCTCTTACTTCCTGAACTGTTACCCTCCTTTGAATGGGGTGGTACTGTTAGATGTTGTAAATGCAGAATTTGGTGCATCCACAAAAAAATGGAAAAGAGTAGCCTCTAGATACAATCTACTTTATCCACTTGTCTGATGTGATGACCAGCCCCACCTTGAGGTGTAGTGAAAGATGTCCCCTAATTGCCTCCACCTCTGTCTCTAGGATGGTGGCTGGACTACAGTTCCTCTCTGCTGTGGGAATACCTCTCATTCTGCTAAGGATTCTGAGGCAATTGGGATTTTTGAAACCATAAGTTTTTGGCATCTTACTGATTTCTCTGAAAGGATCTTTGATGTGTCAAAACTACTCCAATGGCTGTGAGCATTTTTCTGTCTTGCCCAGGAGGTGTCAAAAACTTTATTTCAATGGCTTTGAGCATTTTGCTGTCTTTCTGACACTGTATCAATTTCTATTTCATCTTCTGCCCAAATAAGGAGGAGCCATCAAAAGGAGCACTGATGAATACCATCTTGAAATTGTCTGCAAAGTCTATCAGATAGAGCCAGGTCTATTTCTTCATAGTTAGGCCTGAATCAAATGCATGGTAAGTGAAGATATGGACAGACTTTGGCTGCTTAGGTATTGAACTGAGTCCTCAGATTACCCTCTGGCAGCTGTTTCAAAGTATCTGGAGTTTCCCCTCAGAAATCCCTCTGAAACCTTGCCCATATAGTTCAAGGCATTGATGGAGAAGGTACATGAAGTATAAACATGCTTACCAAGTTTATCCATCATCTGCAGGGGGGGGTGTTAATGGGCCAGGATCCTTTCTGGCTTATAATTTCCAGAATCTCACCATAGGTAGCATCCTCCAGAAGGGATTTGGTAGAAACCTCCCCTTCATCAAGATCTGTACTAGGAAGGGAGACTAATGGGGAGTTATGGTGCTTCCTTTTATACTGCCTCTTTGTGGATGGTCATTAGAACTCTCATGGAAATAAGACATTCCAGATCTCTGCATAACCAGCTTATGAAGTCCTCAGTCTATTAGTAACAAGGATTATGAGAGGCCAAAGTGTCCAGCATCAACAGTGTCTCTTGGTAGACCTGATTGGTCTCATAAGTGGTCCTGTGAAGAACACTGAAGCTGCCTCCCCTCCCCCTGCACTAAATCCAAAGAAACATCTGGGCCCGAAATACCTGGCACTAAACATGCTGACATCATCAATGTGGCAATGCTGGAGCCTTCTGTCAGAACCAGGTGTTTCAGAATTGAAGTTGTTTCTGAAGATTTCAGTACCTAAGGGATGATGACTGACCCCCCTCAATGCAACAATAGCCCTTGTAGAGTCAGATTGAAATCTTTGCCTAATGCTTGATGCTGAGCTCTCCAGACCTGGTGGTCCCTGATACCAAGATCATTGCTAAAGCAACCACCAACACCGAGGGCATCATTTACAATGAACAAGTATAAGTAGATATCAAAGGAACAGTCATAGGACTAAGAGTTGGTTCCATCACTGCTTGTACTAAAGTGGGGGCCAAAAGATGAATAGGAAAAAAGGCAAGGAGGAGTTCATCTCAAGCCATTCTAGGAACAGAGGGAACTGAAATTGCACCATACTGAAGCTAAGCCTGAATAAAGGCTGACATCATGTGTTACCATTCTAAGAAGGTAGAGCTCCCATGGAACTGTAGGACCTGAGAGATGAAGTTGGGACAGGTATAGAGGAAAGAAACATCAATAAGAAGAAGAAGAAGAAGAAGAAGAAGAAGAAGAAGAAGAAGAAGAAGAAGAAAGCCTAGGGACCTTGCCTGGAGACATTGTTTCTAAGATGGAGACATTGGGTTCATCAGTTCTTCATTTTTCTTGCTTCTTCTTCTCCAGTCTAGACACCTTGGAGGAATTCCTTTCCTTGCCATCTGATGTCATCCCTTCAATAGTTGCAGCCTTGGAACTGATAAGTCCTTTCAACACAAGCTTGTTTCTCTTGTTGCATGTGTGAATTACAGTTTTTGAAAGTGGCACAATCACTGTCTAAATGACCCCCCCCACACACACACACACACACACACACACACATACACACACACACAAAACACTCATCATGAGGGTCCTACAAGGGAATTTTATTGCCACACTGCTAACATATTTTGAACCCAGGCTTGGGTTTCCTCTCCATTCATAGGCTCAATTTCTCTAACATCAGAAACACTATGAAAACAAACAAACCCAACAGCTAACAAAAAGTCCAATCACAAGGTTAAACTGCACTTACTAATGCAAAGAGTTAAAAAATGGAAGTAAGGTGAAAGATTCTTATATAAATCATTTTTTATGAGAAAGGATGGGATGGAAATAAGGGAGAAAGTTAGGATGAGAGAAAAAGCAGACGTAACCTGTCAGAAACTAGATGACAGCATTAGAAAGCTTAAGACTAGGTTTCTTGACTAAATAATTGAATAAAATGTGCGTATCTAGTAGAAAATTTCAAGAAAAATACTTTGCAATGTTCAAACTCATATCTGAGATGTTGAAGCTGCAATGGTAGGAATGAGATTTAGAGATTCTCCTTATAGCAGGGGTTTATCAGACAGGGAAGAAGCTTGAGCTTGTGTGGAGAGTCGTTGCTAAGAAAAAAAACACAAAAGGTGACCAGTCCAGCTGTCAAAGTGTCTGGATTGGACAAGAATAAATCAGAAGTTAAGTACTTATAATAATGCTGGATTCTTTCTTCCTGGTCAGTCCAATACGAATAATGGATTATTAAGTCACTTTTTGGATTTGACTTGGCAGTGACAGTGTTCCAGCCTCATGCTCCTTTAATTCCCTCACTCTCCTCAGATCAAGTTTGCTGCATATCAAAAAGAACTGCTTCCTCTGAATGCTCTATCCACTTTCTATAAAGGAGCTATTGAAAGTAATCTCACCTGCAACTTTACTATGTGGTACGGAAAACGTGCTATAGCAGAGATGAAGAAGCTTCAAAGAGTGGTGAGGATTGCAGAGAAGATAATGGCCACAAATCCTCCAACCATGCAAGAACTTTTATACAACAAGAAGCATAAGCAGTGCATACAAAATGCTTAGAGATACATCACATCCAGCATTTGGCTGGTTTGCTACATTTTCATCTGAAGCACCTCCAGGCTCTTGAACAGCTTCTATCCAACAGGATTAAAGCTCATAAACTCTGACATCAACTTGAACATCTCCTACCTCCAAACGTGATCTCGCTAGTAATATCTCACTGAAAGTGATACATTATTTAACTCACTATAGTTAATATATTCTTACAGAAGTGCAATATCTTTCTCTTAAAGTGCAATTGCAATAATTCCTCATATGCAATATTAATGAACTGCCTTTTCTTCTCTTTTTCTGTGTACAGTATTAATTGCTCATATGTTTACGTTTATACGTATGGGTAGTTTTACCTGACTAGAAATATGTTATAAGGATTATTTTTATGTGTATTAGTCATTAGAATAGTTGTCATGTCTTATTCGTTTTATACTTTATTTGCCTCTGTACTATGATGATGAGCTGATACCCGACATTTCTTTTAGGTTGCACTTGTGTTTCCTAAATGACAATAAAGTTTAATTTGAATTTTTGAATCTTTGAATCTTTGATGTGCTAGATAAAAATAGGAAAAAAGGAACTGCAGAACAATATTTCAGGCCCTGAGGAAAAGAGAATTGGAAGAGGAATAGTGGGAGGGATGTTATATTGGACAGACCAAGATTAAAGGATCCAGCATTATGGTAAGCACACATGTTATGTATCCTATTAATTTCAGCCATCTGGTCCATGATCCATCCCATGGACCAGATTCCTAAATTACCTACAATTCTCAGTGGCTTTATGACAGGATACCTTTGAGAACTGTGGCCACAAAAGAAGTCATAGATCTAGATATTACATCCAACATAATAATGCTTGTCAAAGGTATGCAACATAGATCAAATCACAGCAGCACATGTTACATCCACAGAGGAGTTATTAAAATGGATGTGGAAGTGGAAATGGATTTGGTGGAATGAACCTTTGGTTTAACTGGCAAAATGAATAGGCAAAAGAGATTCAGGCGAACAGCCAATCTAGAAGTTTAGAAACATTTTTTTATAGACTGGTTTGAGCAAACAAGATAAATAGTGTGTATTTTCTGAAGGATTTAGTTCTGTAGATAAAAAATCTCAACTGTTTCACATCCAGGGTATGAAAGATGTAGTCTCCCCTGTTCGGATGGTCTGGAAAGAAATAGGTAAATGTATAAGCTGGTTCAAATTAGTTTCTGAAGAAACTTTAGGGATGAATGGAGGGTTACTCAAGAGTCCTTATGGAAGATTTCATAAGGACTGAAACATAAGTTCTCTTATTCTGAAATTCTTTTTGCAAAAGTAACTGCCACCAAAAATTGGGTTTTTCAGGAATTTCATCTGTGCTAAGATGCTGACTCAAAGAGACTTTTTGTTAAGGCTTTGAAAACAAAGTTTAGGTCCTTTCACCATGGGAGCATAAGAAATGCACTTTAAAAAAAAAAGCTTTACACAGTTTATGAAAAGTTACAGAACGGGAATTAAAGCCATAATGATAGTTGGATATGGGATCAGCTAAATTTGACAGCTGAGTAACTGGCACCTGAATCAAATAAATGCAAAAGAAACTGCAGAATTTCAGGAATAGAAGCAGAAAAAGGATTAATTCCTTGACTAGCTGTCCAACAGAAAAAAAAATATTTTACTTCGATATATTTTGCAAGTGGATTCTTTCTGAGAATAGTATGTGAATGACACTGTGAAATAATGAGGGATCCTTGGCCATTAATGGAAGTGGAGAAACCAAGTGGTTAATCTGAGGTTAGGAAAGTCTGGATGGGTTATTGAGAAAATCTGGATGTGGAACTAGAAGACATGGGTGCTTTGCCAGGTGAAGCCTTGACAAGGGAAACCAAATTCGGAGATCATGAAGAAATAAGGAACACAGTGGCTTTGCATGCTGCAGCTTTCTGAAAGAATCTGGACATCAGGGGAATTGGTGGAAAGACATTGAGAAGTCTGGAATGGCCATTGCCCAACTAGTGCATCTCACAGAGACTGATTCTGTGGCAGGATCAGGGTCAAATAGCTGCTGTATTTAGTGCTGGTTGGGGGCACAACTCAATTGTAGCAAGGTTGGCCTCAGCAGCTGAATATTTGATAAGTTACCAGTGGATTGAGAGACCACCCATGAGCTATCAAGGTACATTTTCTGAACCTATCTGAAAGGTGATTGACCCTTCCCAAAATGTGTGTTATGATCAGAAAATGATGCAAATAGATCACCTTTTGCTAGACTCTCATTGTCTCTCATCAGAGGGGTAGGATATGGTACCTCCTTCATTGTTCACCACAGACATGTTGTCCATCTGAAATTAAATCACTTCTGGAAGTAGAAGGTCCTAAAATTCCTGCAACACTAGTAGGGCCACTCTCAGCTCCAGGATACTGGTGAAAATTGGCCACTGTCTGATTCCAAATGCCATGGACCATTCTCTTCTTGAAATGTTACTCCACACCAAAGAGTAGACATCCATGGTGACCATCACCCTCAGAGGAGGAAAAATGAAGGGTCTTCCTGCATGAACATGGGGAGATTAACCACCATGAGCTTTGCACAGCAGAGTGATGATGACCAAGAAGAATGGTCCAAAATCATACACCATTGGACACTTAGCAGCCATTGAAGTATACACATCTGAAAACAAACAAACTGAACTGTCACTATCATGGAAGCCATCAGTCAGAGGACCCAAAATACCAGTTTTCAGGTGAAGATGAGTGATTTTGAAGAATCCAGATCAAATGTTTGAGAATCAGAATTCATTCTGATGGCATATTTCCATTTGTGCACTTACTTGATTTCCACATTTCTCTGCTTTATACAAATTTTCATACAATTTCAAGAATATCTCTAATACCTCTACATGAGCTCTCATTATTTTTCCTGTTATAGGCTCCCTAAGTTTGGCAACAACCCTTTCTACTTTCTGCTGCCTAAGTCATTGTGCTAACAGTTTTTGAGCTCTGGATTTATTATCAAAAAGCAGTTTCTTAACAGCAGTCTTTCTAAACTTGTGCATATTATCCAGATACCCCCTTATTTGCTATTTAATACTCTGTGATTGTGCTTCTTCTTGTCTAGGGAGATTCCCATTATTCTGCAATACTTTAAACTTTGTCAGCCCCTCTAAATAATTCCTGCTACTTCTTAACCATATCTCTTTTTCTTTTGTTTCTACCTTATTTTTAAACTTTGTGGTGTCCAAATGGGATCCAACAAACATAATAGATTGAGTTGGTTGAAGATTTAATTTTTGTAATCTGCAAAAACACCTAAGAATAAGAAGAGCTGTAGTAATTAGACTCTGGCTTCAATAAGATATTTTCTAGATGTAGCAATGAAGAGCCAGCCATCCAAGTATGGGAGCATTTGGATCTCTCTGTGTTGCAAATACTGCCATGCATTTGGTGAAAACCAAACGGGTTGTGGTGAGACCAAAGTGCAGGATTCTGATTTGAAATGATTGGCTCCTAGATGAAACAATAGAAATCTTCTGAATGTCCTTGCTAACATGACATGGAGGTAGGCATCCTGAAGATTTATTGAGCACATCCAATCATTTGCCTTGCAAAAATCACTTGCTTTGTGGCATTCTGAAGGGGGTCCTCTTTACATGAAGGTTTAGGCAGCTGGGGTCTATTGTGGGCCTGAGATCCTTTTACTTCTTCAGAACTAAAAATAATCTTGAATAGATTCCTGACTCGCTATGATCTGGTGGGACTTCTTGGCTGCCACTTTTTTCTAACTTTTTGTTTGTTCGGTGATACATCTGAAAGTGGACAAGTAGGCCAGGGAATGGTAAATGGAAATTATATAGCCTCTGGATATTCTCCTTCTCACCAAGAGTTCTGAGTGATGGCCATCTACGCAGGTGAATGGAGGGATAACCAGCCCCCAACTGCCTCCAGAAGGGGAAAAATGGCCCTGACTGCCTCCAGAAGGGAGCAGCTGTGCATCATTCAGGGATGCTGGTACTGCTTTTTTTAAAAAGGAACAGCTATATCCCTGGTTCTGTGAACTGCCTTAACCTCTAGGTGAGCATCCATTAAAGGGACTGCCTTTGACATGGCTGTGTCTGTCTGAAATGGAGTCAAATAGTTGATGCCAGGGTTTTCTAAACCATAAATATTTGAACACCTTTGGATTTCTATTGTGGGGTCTCTGAGGGGTCTCAAATCTGACACCTATGGCAGACAATATCTTGCCTTCCTGATCACAATATTTCTTTCACATGGGTTCCAAACAAGGATGTGCAAATGTAAGGGGCATCTGTGAAAGACACATTGATGTTATTGGCAAAGTCACACTGGCAAAGCCAGGCATGGCATCTCATTGTAATACCTGTGCCCACCACATGAGTCACTCCATCAGCACCATTGTATGTTTCCCTGTATAGTTACTTGCTCCCAATACCTTGTTTCTTTTGTCAGTTTTCTCCATTAAATTCAATCTCCATCTTACATATTCTCTGTACCCCTAATTGCAGTCATCCTTATTGGTAAAATTGCCATTCTTATGTTGTCTTAGAATATTTTCTGCTTCTTTATGAATATAATATTCTTTATGGCTGTTGTTTCACTCCTTAAGAACTGCATCAAAATCCCACTGTCTTCTTATTTCTTGAATCTCTGAACTTTATTTCCTTATATCTTCATCCATCTTTTGTATACATGATTTCTAAACCCTAAAACAATTATTTAGGTATTATTCATTTAATATGTTATTGTAACCTGTTCATAATCTTTTGCTGACTGTAACTGATTTTTGTTAAATTCTATTCACTGAGGAGCTTTTCTCCCAGGGTCTCTGCTGAAAATGAGCCAAAAGCTCAGTTAGACTAACCCTAAACAAATGTTAAATAAATAAATAAAATTGAATGTCTCTGTTTTAATCATCATCCATTTCCACTTTGAATTATAGATTTATACTTGTTTTGTGTATATGAGCCTTAACTGGGTAGCTTTAAAATATCCCTTAAAATCAGATCAGGTAATCCTAAACCATCTTGTTCTGCTGGAAGGATCAGCTTATCTCACTTGACAGTGACCCTGTTCCTCTCCCAGATAATTCCTTCAACTCTTTATTAATTATTGTCCACAAGTTCTCCACTGGTTGATAGAAATATGCCTGGCCTTTATATAAAACTAAAGGGACTAAAAACCTTTTCAATGCTTGTGTTTGCTATCCATACCAATAACCAAAAGCTTCCAGTTTCTCAGCTTTTGTATTATCTCTTGTTTAGTCTCTTCCCAAATATCCTTAGCTGTCATGACAGACTCAGTTTTAATCCATACTCCTAAATACTTATTTTATCATGTCCCCATAAACATGGGTATTGATGGACCAATTTATGTGTGCCTGCATGGTTTGCAGGTATAGCCTTTGTTTTATCTTCAGTAATTTTAAATCCCCAAAATACTTTGGACTCTCTCAAAATGGTCTGCAACATTGAAATGTCCTTTTCTGGTTTTATCAGGTATAAAATAATTTTATCTGCAAATAAAGCCAACTTTTCTTGAGTACCATATCAACTATATCCTTAAATTTTTGAGTTCCTTATTTTCTTTGCAAATAACAAAGGGGAAGGTGGACACCCCTGCCTGGTTCTTCTGTTCAGACACAACTTGTCAGGAAGGAACCCTCACACTTTAATTTTTGCCTCTGATCACATATATATCTTCCTAATTAACTTTATTATTCTATTAGGGAATGCAAATGCTTCCATTGCCTTACGCATAAAATCCCAGCTTACTCTTATGCTTTCTCATATACTCATATGCTTTCTCTGCATGAAATCCACCAACAGTGGTATTTCATTACACTCTGTTTCCCTCTGGATCATCATTATTCTGTTAGGGTTGTCAGATGTTTGCCTCTTCTCCACAAAACCACAATGATCCATATCTATCAATTTTAGCAGCTCCTTTACCATTCTTTTACCTTTTATAGACATAAGTACATTATAATCATGGTTTAAAAATAAAATGAGCCTATAGGAAGCTGGGTTTGATAGGTCTTTATCATCTTTAGATCTTATAGCCACCACAGCTTTCTTCCAGGATGTTGGTGTTCCCCCCTTTTAAAATACTGTTAAACAAAATCTTCCAGATATCTACCACTTTCTAATATACAATCTTCCAAATTTCCACAGCAATATCATCTATTCCAAGGGACTTTCCTGTAGATTGATTGTATGTCATTGTTTTTACGTCAACTTCTCCTATCTTAACTGTCAATTGTTTAGCCTCAACTACCTCTAGCCTTGGCATACTTAAGTCTTCCATAAGTATTTCCATTTGTGCTCTTACTTGATTTCCACATTTCTCTGCTTTATACAAATTTTCATACAATTTCAGGAATATCTCTAATACCTCTACATGAGCTCTCATTATTTTTCCTGTTATAGGCTCCCTAAGTTTGGCAACAACCCTTTCTACTTTCTGTTGCCTAAGTCATTGTGCTAACAGTTTTTGAGCTCTGGATTTATTATCAAAAAGCAGTTTCTTAACAGCAGTCTTTCTAAACTTGTGCATATTATCCAGATACCCCCTTATTTACTATTTAATACTCTGTGATTCTGCTTCTTCTTGTTCAGGGAGATTCCCATTATTCTGCCATACTTTAAACTTTGTCAGCCCCTCTAAATAATTCCTGCTACTTCTTAACCATATCTCTTTTTCTTTTGTTTCTACCTTATTTTTAAACTCCAACTTTAATTTTATCCCACTCACTAGCTATAACTCCTGAAGAAATTTCTACCTTCCCTAATAACTCTAAAATAACTTCAGCTACCTGTTCCTTAAATTCCTCTCTCTTTCAGGAAGGTGGGGAAGCACCAGTGTCTCATTTTTACTTCATTACCCTACATTTTTTATCTTAGTTGTTATTGGCACATGATCTGAAATAGTTATTGGATGTGTATTGAAGCTTTCAGTTAAATGCACTTGTTCCTGTGAAATATAATTTCCATCTAGTCAAGCCCAGTTATTGTACCTTTGAGAATAATATGCAAATTATCTCTCAAGTTCCTACTACTGATTCCAAGTCTTCCATACCAAATGTTTTCATACATTTCTTTAAAAATGTGCCCTTTTTTGTTATATTGTGCCTTCTAGGTCCCCAGATACAGCCTCACTACTGCAATCAAGTTTTCTTACGCTCCATAATAGCAGTTTTAAGTGGAATGTAAATACAGCCCAGTGTAATCCCCCACCTCCTTGCTAGTAGCCCCTTACTACCATAAATCTGCCATTATTATCTTTTTTCCCCTTCTATCACTATTGGAGCTCCTCTAGCAATTAGTATAAATACTCCCCTTTTCCTTTCCCCCTTATACTCTGCTGAAAATCCCTCCTGAAATCTTTTCTTTAACAAATTTACACACTTCTTTCCAACTGTCTCCTGTAGCATTACAATTTGCAGTCTGCATTTCTTAATATAATTCAATACTATTTCATTTTTCTGTATACCTGTGAGGCCATTTAAGTTCCAAAAAATATGGATAGTGTAGCCATTATTATAAAAAAAAAATATTATTCCCACCTATTATATATGACAGCTTTTTTAAATGTCTTTTTCCAGCTTTGGTGTTACATGTATCCACTAATTTTGGCAGTTTAATGTTTTATGCAGTTGTTTCTTGTCATCTCCAGTTGAACCTATGTCACATTTTACAAAGCTTTTTGTTTTAAAGAAAACTCTCAAAAAATACATCCCCAAAACACCACACAATCTACTAACTTAAAACAAACACACAAAACTGTGTAATGCACTGTATACTGTATGTATAATGAAGTTTAACCCTCCTAATTGGAACAAATATCCCAAATAGACAGCTGCGCACATAGGTATTACTTAACCTAAAAATAATGTTATGCATGTTACAGGCTGTTCTACTACTTACACTAATTGCAGTCTTATCTTTATTCTTATCCCATAAGTGAAAACACCTTGCATACTTTCAGAAAACATCATCTTTTAATCTTAAAAAAAGTGATGTGGCTTTTGTTGCCTGCCCCTGTAGTCAGCTTGTCTCCACAGAAACATAACAAAATGTACAACTGCCTTCAGTGGCTTCTCAACTTACACTGAATATTTATTTGCTAAAAGAAAACTTTTCATTATATTCAGTGCTGTCTTATTTACTTGCTTAAATACAAAAATGTTATTTGATTAAGCCAAGGACCTTAATCCAGACATACACCTATGCCAAAGTGAAAGAAAACATATCAACTTTACATATACTATAATCTGTGCACTTTTACACCCCTCCCCCACACCAACAACTCAAGATTACAGCATAATAACTTAAACATGCTTTTGTTCAGCCTTTCTTATCTTTTTACACTGTATTGCCCACATTTATTAAGACTAAAAAAGAGGAAGGAAGCCACTTGTTAGCCAAGGGCCTTAATCCAGGTATTCACCTATGCAAAAGTAAGAGAAAACATATCAAGTCTACATATATTATAATCTGTGCACTTTTGCACCCCATCACCACCCCAACAACCCAAGATTACAGCATATTAACTTAAACATGCTTTTGTCCAGCCTTTTTTTCTCTTTTTCCAGTGTAATGCCTACATTTCTTGAAACTAAAACAGAAGAAAAAAGGCACTTGTTTACTTTAGCATCTTTATCACATATAAGAATAACTGAAAATGCTTTACTATATAAATGCAATTTATATCATGAAATATTTAATACAAATATTGTTAAGAACAAAAATTGTTCAAACATTTTTTACAAATGTGACTGATGCTTTATAGTCTCATATGTGTTCACTAATTTCAGTGTTGCTGGTCTTCTTCCTGTTCATCTCCATCTGAAAACTCCAAACTATGTTTCAAGTCCAAAATACCACTAATTCTTCTTGTCAACTCCTGTGTTTTTTCTCTCTCTCAAGCATTTTCTTTTGGAACATCAGAAAAGGTTTCACTGGCAAAGTCTCTCTATGAGCCTTACCATCAGAAGAATGAGAAGTGAAGTCATCTTCTGTTTGGTATCTTACTCCTTGTTGGACAAACTTTTGTATTTCCTCCTTAGCCTGTTCTGCATAAACAAATGACTTTGATCTTCCAGAAAAAAATATTCTGAGAACAGTTGGGTACAGCTACTTGAATCTCACACCTGACGTTCAACATTCTCAGATTTCTGGGTTAAGTTTGCTTCTATTCTGCCTGGTGTACAGTGAATAATAATTTTCCACAAACACTCTACTATCTCCAATTTTTAATATTTTGCCCTTATGCACAGTTGTGATAGGATTGACTCTTTCTGCTGTTTTCATTGTATCTTTACTAATACAGGTCTTGGCTGCTTTCTCATGACCATGTTTGGTACATACACATGATGTGCCCTTTCAATTAACAAATCCTGCTGTGAAATACCAGCCCAGCTACTTATTTGTGCTTTCATAAACTTAATGTAGTCTGTTTTTTTCCATTTACTCTGCTACAGTAGAAAAATGAAAGTTAGGTACTTATCATAGACAGGTCCACATTATCTTATTTTTGTCCACTTTAACCTTTGGGTTTTCAGATTCCTCCTGATCCAACCTTGGCACCTTTTTTGAAACATTAAATGCAGACCTCTGACTCCTCCCATATCCATAATTCCCTCCATTTCATGTTATTACCTCAGATCAAGTTTGCCAGATATATCAGCTAAATATCTTTACAGAACCATAAGAACATAGAAAACAAAATAATTAAAGAAATAAAGAAAGGTAACAGCACAGAGAGCTGTTAACAGACAGGATCTCTGGTGAGCTCCATCTGGTTACCAGAAGATGTCAATCAGAATATTGGAAGGGGGAAGGAGGGAGGTATGTTGAACCAGATGAAAATAAGACAACATGGATCTGTCATTATGGTAAGTACACAACTTTCATATCTGATGTTGTCTATTTTGTCCAATTAAACCTTTGAGATATATTCTCAAGCTGCCATTTACCTGGGTGGTGTCAAGGAAGGACATTTTCTGAGGATGGTGGAACCAAAGGAAGAAAGTGATCTAGACTGTGCTAAAAGTCAGCAATGAGGATCACTATGGTCTTGCACCTTCTGCCTTTCTTAATAAATGTGGTTATTAGTGGTACTGGAGGAAAGGTGTAAAGGAGACCTGGGGGACAGTTGTGGACTAGAACATACCTTGGTGATTGTCCCTGTGGAGGGATCAGGGCAAAGTAATTCCTGCACGTATTGTTCATGATTGTCCCTGTGGAGGGATCAGGGAAAAGTAATTCCTGTACATGTTGTTCAGGTAGGATGTGAAGAGATCACAGCAAGGTTGGCCCCAGCAGCTGAAAATCTCAGTTGACACTGTTTTGTTGAGGGACCACTCATTAGGCATAAGTATCAACCTGCTCAGCTTGTCCACTAGTACATTGGACATACCTGGGATGTACTTTGCTAGCAGAAATTGATGTGAAGATATTGCCCATTGCCACACTCCCATGGCTTCCTGCCAAAGAAGATATAAGTGAGTTTCCACCATGTCTGTTGATATACCAGACTAATGCCATGTTATCTGTCTGGACTGAACTCACACCCTTGGGAAGGAAGTCCTGGAAGGCCTGCAAATGCTAGCTGTCATCTCCAAGACACTGATGTAAAGATTGGCCTCTATATGTGACCAAGAACCTTGAACCATTTTCCCTTCAAAATGCCTCCCCACCCTAGAAGAAAGGAACCCATGGTTACTATGGCCAGTGACTGTGCCTGGCAGAATGGCTGTGCTTCTGGTACTGATGAGGTAGTAATCCACCATCTGATGTGATCCTTACATAGTTGTGTGATATGAATCCTGGAATGAAGAGGGTGAACATTTTGAGACCATTGAACTAAAAGGGTCCACTGAAGACCTCTCATGTGGAACCTGGCCAATGGTACTAGAGTTACTGTTAAAGCCATTAGGCCTAATTGATGAAGAATTAGCCTTGCCTGGGGAGAAGGATGAGTTGGGTGGTAACTAGGTGCAGGGAAAAGCACCCTGTAGTCTGGTAAATTTGGTTATTTGAAGAGTTGTATTCAGATGACATCTGATTAATTTTATTTATGGTATAAGAGTCAACTGGCTCTTGGAGTGATTGACTATTATACCCAGATTCTGTAGCAACTGGAGCAAAAGGTCCAGATATTGAAGCAGTAGATCCCTAGAAGTAACAGTAAGGAGCCAATTGTCTAGTTATGGGAAAACTTGAATCCCTAGCAGGCATACATGCACTGCTGTTATTGCCATCATCATTGTAAACACCTTAAGTGCTGTAGTGAAACCGAAGGGCAGTGCTCTTAACTGATAGTGATTGGCTCCCAGCCAAAAATGGAAAAATCTCCTGGACTGCAGATCTATATTTATGTGATAACAGGCGTCCTGGAGATCCATAGCGCACATCCAATTGTCCTTCCTCAGAAGAGGTTGTGTGGACTCTAGTGCGACCATCTGGAATTTTGTCTGTTTCACAAATTGGTTGCAATGACTCAACTCCAAAACCTGGTCTGAGGTTCCATGTGTTTTGGGTAGTAAAAAGAACCTGGAATAGACTCTGGATTCCAACTGGTCTAGGGGGGCCTGTTGAATGATTCTTTCTAGCAGCTTGGAAACGTCTGCTGCTGCAGAATCTTCCTCTTTTTCTTTGGTGGGAAAGAAAAGGGAATAGGATAGCCTCTGGTTATTATCCTTAACACCCAGGAATCTGTTGTGATGTTCTGTCAGGCTTATGGGTGCAGGGATAAGTGCCCTTCAAGTTCCCCAGAGTGCAGCCATCAGGCATTGTTTCAGGAGTGCTGTTAGGGTGTTTTGGTGAAGGAACCACAGAAACCCTGATTATATGGTCTGCCGCTGGGTTGATGTCCATTGCAATTACCTTTTCTTCCACCTTATGGAGGTCTATCTTCAGGAGTTTCATGGCGATAACTCTGTGACTTTCTGAACCACATTTTCTTGCCACCCCTCTGTTTTTTAGAAATTATTTTTTGGGGAATGGAGAGACAGATTCCCATGCATGACAGAGAGTGTTTTACCATCTTGTTCACTCCTGGTCAGAGTATTGAACCATCAAAACAGGCATTGACACAGAATGTCTTGAAGCCTTTCATGAAGTCACAAACGTGCATCTGAGTGTGATGGCACATTATGATGCTAGTGCCTTCTACCTAGCTATGCCATTAGCTGCATTAGATACCAGATGTATGGTCATATTTGACACAGATTTAAGGGTAGACAGCTGGGAGTCCACAGTTTTCTGAACATCCACTGGTAAGCTACCTTAGAGTGACTTCATAAGTTCTTTGGTCACGTCCCTCTGGAAATGTATCATATGTGCTAAGTAGTTCAGTACTCTGAGGCCAAATGTCATTGAAGTATATGCCCATTTCACAAACCTGTTCAAAGCCCTTGATGTCCTATTAGGGGGAATGGAGAGAAGAACTTTCTTCAGACAGTTCCTTTTTTTGTGACCCCTGTTATAACCATGGCATCTACTGGTGGACCTTTGTTCCAGTGCTTCCTGTCCTTGGGGGCCATCAAAATCTTATCTTGCCTTTTTAGGGATATGTTCCACCACAGCAGGATCTTTCTAAGCTTGCTGATCCAAGATTGCTATAAGAGGATCGGTGGATGGTACCACCCACAATGCAGTACCAAAAGCTTTGAAAAATACAAATTCATCTGGTGAAGGATCATTGGTGGTACTACTCTCCTGTTGTTTCATCAAGTCACCAATATCACCAAAAGTGACATCTTCTAAAGGGGATCTGAGAGAGCCTTCACCTTCATCATCTTCTGTGACCAACTTCATTGATGAGTCTAAGTGCTTCCATTTGCACATCTATTTCCTGTGACCCTGCCCCGGGGAACCATCAGAAGGGTCTGATTCAGACTGGGAACTCACACAGTGAGTGAACTCTGTGCCTGTTGGTACTGACTGTCCCTGTCAATTTCAATAACTGGAAGGAGAAGCAGTATTCACCTGAGGCTGGGTTGGAGCCAGGCTGGAAGATAATGCCTTTTCATTTAGTCTGGCCAAAACTCTTTCAAAGTACTCAAAATCTGAAGCCAGAATTTGTGCCAAAGGAACCCCTCCACCATCCGATCATAAAGAAGACTTCTCCATCCCAATGAGCCTCAGGTCTGAGACTGACCTTGGACTTGAGCTGTCAAGAGCAAAGGCCCTGACAGGTAGAGATGGCTCTGAAAACTTCAGAATCAACTCTGCTCCACAAATCCTGGTGTTGATGCATCGGCTCCCAGACTCATACTGATCTGAATGCATTAGAATCAAGACTGACAAGGATGTTGCTGGTGTTAATGTTGTTTGGAATGTAGGCTCCGGCAAGAACATACCGGGGAGCTGGGACCCATAGGAGTGAGACTTAAAGGGTGGACCAGAATCAGAGATAACAGAGGGGTGGGTTGTTGTACCAGTTACTGGTGCATTCAAAGTGGACGACATAGTGAGAACTCTAAGCTGAGTCTGTGTTCTCAAGAACTTCTTCATCATTCTGTTGATATCCATCTCTGTAAGGCTTCTAGATGACAATCAGACCTTGAAGATGATAGCAGAGAAGGTGGCCTGGAGTAGCTTTTCTCTTGAAAGGATCAGAGAGTGGAATCTTTGGCTCACCAGTTTTGGAGAAAATGGAGCCTTGGAGAGGAAGATCAGGCCTGAGGAACTCATGGATCCAACTTCCAAGACATCTTAGGATCTGGAACCAAAGAATCAGTTGGATCCTGTGACTTTTTTTTCCTGTTTTTCACTTTTCTTTTCCTCTATTCTTTCATCCAATTTTTCTTTTTTCCCCTTATTTTTAGGTTTAGGCTTGTCTTGCTTCTTGCAAGGAAAAGACAAAGCAGCAGATGGGAAAGTCTGGGTAGCCCTTGTCTGAGAAGTAGAAGCCCTTACAAAAATGCCTTTTCTTGTCTTTCTTGAATGGCTCTCATGCCACAAAAGGCACAGCCCTTGCAGGCAATATCTAAATGGGCAGTGCTGAAGCAATACACACACAAGGAGTGTCAGTCCTGTCAAGGGGGTCTATATTATATCCTTGAATGCTTAAAAAAGCGAACGCTGATTGATCGAACTTATTTTCGAGAAACTGCAAAGTATCGAAGCAGCAGAAACTCAAATTTTTTCCTAGGGAAAGAATTTGGTTGTCCGTTTCTGTTGCTTCGGTATTTTCAGTGTTATGGTGGAAAGTTACCAGTCGGATTCAGGTAACTGTGCGATTGTGTGGATGTGAGTGTTAGGGTGATTTAGGTGTGTTAGGGTTAGGGCTTGGGTTAAGTGTGTGTGCGATTGAGTGGACATGAGGATTAGGGCAGCTTTAAGTGAGTTAGGGTTAGGGAGCGGGTGAGGTGAGTGTGCGATAGTGACGGACCTTAGGGCTAGGGTTTGGGTTAAGGTAAGTGGGTAGTTAGTGATGTGTGCATAGTTTAGTGTAGGGTAAGGTATCAGATTTTAGGTATATGTGTGTGGATTTCTGTTTGTTTGGTGTGCTTGTGTTGAGTGTATGTGTTTTGGATCAGCGATTTTTTTCCCTGGGAAAAAAAATTGCTGATCTGACAGTTCCAGATTGCAAGCTTTCAATTAAATTAGGTAGATCAATCAGCGTTCGCTTTTTTAAACATTCAATGATATAATATAGACCCTGTCAAGGAATTTTGTGCCCACAGGCTGTGCACTTTTTAAATCCTTGGACTTTATCTGTCATTGTAGGTTCAAAACACAGTCAATCTAAATACAGTCATTATCGAAAGTCACTATATTGAAAAGAAGAAAGTAATTGCAGAGACCTAACTGTAACTAATAGTAGTGTTATAGTACCTCGACTTAACAATTAGAGAAATACTAAGTTCTAAATAAACTTTAAAAGTTAAAGCTAAATGCTATCAAAGTTTCAGCACACATAAAATATAATCTAACTATAATGAAAAGTAGTCTAAATACTAAAGAGAAGTAGCTAAATATATAAATATTATTTTTTTAACCATTAACTCACTGAGAATACTTTCAACTCTTTACTAAACAATACTAATTTAGATAGGAGAGGAGTAATAACTATGAAAATTGTGTAAGTGAAGATACAAAAAACTCTATCACTTTAGAGTGCCCTCGGATACATGTTTGGATGTTTCAGGTGGCAAATGAGAACTGAGGTACTAAGATGGGGAAGAGTCAGAGCCCTGGATCTGAAGCTTCAAAAAAGGCAGAGATTGATTCTGGTTGGATCTGGCAATGCAAAAGTCGCAACGGACAAAAATAGAAAACATCAGGTTCTTATGTTTTCTCTGCATGCTCTATCCTCTAACTGCGCCATTTTTTGAAACAGCTCTTCTTGAGCAGTCTGATACTCAGCCAGCATTTTCTTCATTTCATCTTCTGATTTTTGCAGTTTTATCAGTTCATCTGAATAGCTTCTTCCATTTTTCCCACCTTTTGATATTTGAATTGCTATACTTTTTCAATGTTTCATTTATTTTAATCAGCTCTGAGCACATTTGATGTATTTTTTTCCTCTAGATTAGTGGAAGTCATGTCCTGCACCAAAGCTTGAGCTTGAACTGATTTTTACTGAACAGCAACAGGATTGTTCTTCGCCAGTGTTTCTCATCACTTTTTCTAGTTGATTTTCTTTCGACTGTCTAAGTGTCTTTTTTGCTTACATCTAGGCAGTGTACTTGCTAGCCAGTAAATACATATACTAAAACTGTCCCTTATATCTCAGATTCTTTTTTCACACTGGGAGAACTGAAATTAAGGTGTTGATCAGTGCGCAGCTATCTTGGAGGTTCCATCAGCAGTATTCTAGAGAGCATTATGCCCACCATATTCTCCAACTGTTTCCTAGACTATGGTGTGAGCAGCCTCCTCAAAGAAGATAAAGCTTCTTCCATTAAATCTATGCAGATGTGGCTCATATGAGTGTAATAGTTCAATGCTCTCAGGGCAAAAGTTCTCAAGGTATAAGCCTGATTTCCCATATTGTCCATTGCTCTAGACTCCTTTGTGGGCAGATGGACAATGGCTGTATTAACAGACAGCTCTCTTTTAGTGGCTGCAGCTACAGTAAAGGTATCTTGCAGAGGTTCCTCAGACTTTCTTGCCTATTCTTTTGCAGCCATAGAATTTTGTCTGGCTTCTTGGGAATGGCTTTAGAAGAATCAGGTTCTTGTCATGCCCCCTTGAGGGCTAAATCTACAAGATGGTTAGCAGGAGGGACCACCCAGGAAGTAAAGGATGCAGAATGAAAGGCCTCATATAGCACCTCTTCATCTGCAGGAGGACCATGGGTCATGAATTCCCTCTGCCACATTAATTCCAGGATCTCACCAAAAGTGGCATCTTCTTGACAGGAATAGGTGAATCCTCTTGATCATTCAAGTCAGTGCTAGGTGTGAGAATAGATTAGTCTTAGATAGTTATGTGCTTCCTCTTGCACATCCTCTTTTTCTAAAATTTCTGGTGGGGGGAGACTTCTCAGAGGACTCTGAATGCACCTGTGCAGGTTACTTGCGACCAATTGTTGTGCACTGACCTAAGGAAGTATGATGAACAGGCTGAGGCGTGTATTGTAAGATATCAGGGGTTAAAGCCAACGCCATTGCAGACTACAAAGATTCTCTTGTGGAGAGACAATCATACTCTCCATAACAGAGAAGGCCAACCCCATGTCTGTCGGCAGTGGAGTTTCCCAGCTGGGTGCTGTGTTTGTCCCCCCAAGGTGGACATACACATCACTTGGAAGGAAACCCAAGCACAAAAATTGAGGAGCTTGAGGAGAAGATCAGTGTCGATACCTTGAAGACCAATGAGTCCAACATCAAGAAGGGCTCCAAACATATTTGTGCTGAGGACTGTGTCGAAGACCTGACACTAAGTGGTTGGTTCTGAGACTCTATCAATGTCAAGGGTCTCAATGTCAAATGAATCAGATGTGAAGGCACCAACACCAACATTGAGGTACTGGTCACCACAAGGCACACACGGTCTGGAAGATGCCTTGGTTATGAAACATGGACTGGAGAAGGAGGAAGAGCCAATTCAATTTGATCTAGAAATTGAGGGGGACAGGATAAAACCCATCTCAATCTATGTCTTCAAAAATGGCCTCATCATTCTTTCCTAATCTACAACTGAGGCATTCCTAAAGGACCTGAAAGAATGCCTGGAGTTAACAAAAGCAGTTCTCTCTTTTAATAGCTAGACTGTTTAGGTGATTTATCATGGATCAAAGTTAGTTCCATCTGTGAAGTTGCCAGTGGGGGAGATCTTCTCACTGCATCAGAGTGAGAAGCCGTCTCAGTCATTGGAACCCTCAATGCCAGAGAAGGGCTCTGGTCTTCTGCCTTCCTTTTCTTGGAATCAAAATCCTTATCTTTGCATACTGTTTTTTTCTCCTTTCTAGAATTTTCCACAGATTGTTTGAGGGAAAGCAAGTCTTTAAAAATTAGTTTATTCTTAGAATTGGCTTAAGAATGAGGGTTGAAAGCCTGTGGATTGAGTAATCTGCTGAGGGGTATTCCAGCACCAGACAATCCGTGCAGAGCTCATGAGTGTACTGGGGCAGAATTCTATGACCACATTTGGTGCATTTTCTCAAGATTTTGTCGTTTGTCTATTGTACAGTACTAAAAATACGTGTACACATTAACTGTGATAATGCTAGAATAGTAATAATAATGTCAAGAAAAGATACCACACTAAATATCCATGCATCTATAAATCTAGGTTTATAAATGTACCAACTATATGTAGAAATTACTATACCAATAAACAGTGCAAAATATATTTACATATTACATACTGGAATAAAAACCTCAACCTATTTCCATGTAAAAGTAGTTTCAGATTTGTATTTTTTAATGAGCACTGACCCATTATTTGCAAGGTGTGTTGTATCTAATGGAGGGGGTGGAACAAGCTGCATTTGAGGTTTTGAAGAACATTTATGGAACACTGTTTAACTGTCTGATGCAACTGAGGTACAGAAAGTAGGGAAGGAGGGGAGGAATGCAGGAATACTTCTGAGTATCTTTTACTTTGCTATTTATTTGGGGAAATGGAGTTATACTGCTTTCTTTGTACAGTACTATTCCTAATATTGAAAATCTTTAAAGGAAAGAGCCTTTCCGTAAAGTGACTTTTATATGGAGTACACATTTTCCAACTTTCAAGAACATATATGTCATTAAAGAATTATATAGTCATGCTGTTTTGCTCAAGGGTGACTATTGTATCATCTTTTGTATTTCCAAACATCTACTTTTTGTGTAACAGCAGCATTCAGAAGCAAATTTCAATGTATGTGTGGCTGTCTCATCAACAGCAACAATTAAATTATCTGCTGTTAGTAGCATTACTAGCTAGAAGTTGTCATAAATGAGGTTCATTCTGTACTATATGAGTAGGTCCGTTATTAGTCAGTATCTAAAGCTTCTCCTTGGACTATCTCCCTTTGTAGGGAGATCTGGTGCTGCAGGGCAAAAAGGATACTATTATCAGCATTCTTGGTCTGTCTTGTCTCTCTTTCAGAATCACCCTAGTGAGCAGCAAACAGATCAGAAGAAAGGAGTTCAAAAATATAGACCTATCCATTTTATGGAGGGGTCCATTGGTCAGGCTTCTTTGCGTGGTGTTCTTGAGCAGAATTTTTTCAGCTGTCCACTTGTGCACTAGTTGGTGAAATACCTCCTTGTGAAACATCCATTCATGGGGGTATGCATTTGACCTGTTCAACTAGTCCACCACTGTTCTGATGATGGGGTGCATTGACTGATATTGGGTCATCTGTTGCTGTAAGGCTGGCCACAGGCAGTCACCGCTTAATCTAAAAATAGGATACGATCTTGTGCTTCCCTGTTTGTTAAGGTACCACAATATTTTATGTTGTTTGTTACTTCTTGGAGGCACCCTTTGTTCAGATTTGTTTGAAAACCTTGACAGCCTGAATCAATGCCATAATTTCTTTTACACTGATTTTTTTTCTCCTTTGGATTGCATTCCATGTCCTTTGAACATTGAGCCTGTGTGGATACCCCCGAGCTAGGTCTGAGGAATCTGTTATCAAAGTTGGGAGAGGGGGTCCCATTCAGCCAGGAACAACCTAAGTACACAAGTTTTTCCTAATTTGCATAGACCACAACTGCAATCTCTTGGCAACACACAGAGAGATTGAGACAACATCCTCCAGGGTACTGGGAGCATTTTGTCCAGACTGATGGAAGGTATCAGCAGAGTTTCTTCATATGTAACCTGACCGAGGGTACCATCAGGATATTGGAAGACATGTATCTCAGAGCAGGCCTGAGACACTCCCTGGTGAAACAAAGAAATGACTTCAGTAAATTGCCCAGTTTCTGTGGCAGCAGAAAAGAGGTCTATCAGCCTGTGTCTAACAAGATGAAAAGTACTGCCTGAGATGAAATGAAACTTAATTTCTTGGTATTGTGGGAAAAGTGGTTGTAAAACGTTTGTGATAAAAGAAAAGGTCATCAAAATATTGTAAACACCCTGGGAGCAATAGCCAAATCAAAGTGCAACAAGTAAATTAATCTGAATTCTCTTCTTCAAATTTGATAAACCACATGTGGTGCCTGTGGATTGGAATGAGAAGGTAGACACCCTTGAGGTGTAGGTTTACCACAAGGGCTTTTGGAAACCAGAGGGGGTTATAAGGTCTGTGGTATTAACATTTGAAAGTTTCAGCAATGTATTTTGTTTTGAAATGTCTAAGATGTATCACTGAGTTTCCTCTTTTCTGGGTACTAAGAAGAGTCTTGAATAAAACTCAAGTTGTTATTTTAAGGGTAAAGTTTCTATATCTTTCAGTACCAAGTGGTCTTTCGGGATGGGGTGAATTAGATTTCTCTGACCATTTGGCATGAGAAAGAATCTTGACTTATTGGAATTGTTTGCAAATTGACGTCTGTGCCATTTTGAAATTATCTGGATAAACCATCTGCTTTTGGATATTGTTTCTCATACTGGCAGATACTTTCAGCCTCTCAGAGATCTTTTTTGGGGTAGAGGTATAGTGGAAGAGTAGAATGGGACAGGGATTTAGGGAGGAAGTAAGTGGGGTGAGAATGACCATGTAGTCATGGCTGTTCTTGGTCAGAGGAAGACTCGCTGGGTTCCCCAACTTTTCCCTTGCTTTTTCCCCTGCCATTTTGTCTTGAATTTGCCTTTTCCATTTTAATGGTGTGCTTTTATTTTGCCTGCAATATTAGGGACCTGATTTTGAAGGCTAACTCCTGTCATACCATGGCAAAGTGTGTGTGTGTGTGTGTGTGTGTGTGTGTGTGTGTGTGTGTGTGTGTGTGTGTGTGTGTGTGTGTGTGTAAAACTCTGAATGACATTTCCCTTTTCTTACATTTTCTTAAGCACTTCACTGCTAGGGATATCAAAGAGTATCTCCATATCTAAGGGGCATTTGGAAGCTGTGCATTGACATCCTCTGGCAGGGGGTGTGGCCACAACCACACATGCCTCCTAATCACAGAATTTGTAGCTGCTGCCCTGAAGTTACATCCACAGCATCATATCCACATTTAATAAAATGCTTCACCAGCTGAATAGCTGACCTCATAAAGGTTTGCCCTCGGGCCACCATTATGCACCTTTCCAATCTACTCTTTAACTAGTCTAGAAGAGTTATTTGGAACTTCGTCATGTGTGTTTGATAGTGTATTACCCTAAAAGTCAGGGTAACAGCTATACCTTATTCCCTAATCTATCAAGTAATTTGTTATTTGGGAGATCACTGAGGACAAGAACCTATTTATCCTTTTACTGGATCCATGGACACCAACACCAGATCTGCCACAGGATTGTAGTAGCAGGAATTATAGGATTCCTGGATTCTGAAGAAACGCTGTCTCTTTTCCTTTAGGGGTAAGGATTCGACAGTCAGGTTCCTGTGAGGTTTCTAAGAAGGCATCAAAAAAACTTCACAAAGACAAGGGCATGTCCATAGATTTAGGGGCAAATAGAAAATGTGTCTCAGATGCCGCTGTTCCTTCCCATTTGAAGACTTTCATTCTAGTAAGTGTTTTCCAGATGAGATTTCCTCTTTAGGTGAGCCAGAGGAAACTAGGTTCTTTGTGGCAGTGTCATAACCCATAATTAAATAAATTTGAGAACAGCAGAGGTTGTCCTCCTCACTTTGGAGTCCTCATATTGTGTAGGTGAGTGTTCCATCATTCTGTTAGTAGGGGAATTCCAAAAACAGAAGGTTCAAACCCAGGCTACTGGCTCTGCAGAGCTTTAATAAACCTTTAATTCAGGGTGAACCATTGTCCTAGGATAGCTTGGTAACAGAGGGGAAACAGGAAAGCAGTCCTATCCGATGCCAGATACCCACACACTTGCCAGGACCAGGGAAGTAGTGAAATGTGCTTCATCATCTCTGTCTTTTTATGTGGGAACTTCCAATTTGGAAGTTCAGGCTTCAGAAATGGGGTGGCAGACTTTCACCTTGCAGTCCATTACAACCTCTCTTAATAAATCCCCCTAAAAAGAAACTGTAAGACAGGCTTTAGCCACATGCACTCTGGCATCAGCATCACTGGAAGATGAGTTCCATATCAGTCTGGTAGCATGTGCTGGAATTGACATGGCAACCTCCAAAGGATATCATCAGAAGCCTTGGAATATACAGGTGTATGGTCTGGTCACTATGAATGTGCCTAACCAGAACTGGTCCCCTCAGAATAACAGGGATGTCTGATACCTACATTATGTCTCCCATGTCCTCTCTGTCTTCCCCCCTGATTATTTTTTTTATAAAGGATGCCAGAGCCCACTAATGACTTATGTGGATGCGATGCCACTGCAGACTAGGTAAAAGCAGAGTCTCTTCTTATCCAAGTAGTGTTGCAAGGACAGTACAGTTGTAAAAGTAAATTTGCCACAAAGTATAGATGTGTAAGAATTTACACTAACAGCAGATGTTCTACATCTCACTGTTGCTGTATTCCTTACAAGGGAAATCTTGCCAAGCATAGCCGTATGCCAGGCCAAGATATGAATGCCTTGGTTCCTTCCATGCACCATATATCAGATGTATGCTCTATGTCCAAGACGCAAGGTACATAAGTGACATATGAACATCAAATTCTCAGAATTGAATTGCCCTGGGATGACTAGAACAACCCATGAGGGGAAGAAAAAAGATTACACATACATCTAGAGAGGGGAAAACAAAGGACCCTCACCCAGAAGAAAAGGAAAAACACAACAGGGGAAAGGATGGGGAATGTAATACTGCATCAGTGAGAAGTAGGACATCTACTGTTATGTTAAGTTCTTACAAAACTGTACTATGTCCTTCCTTATCACTGTTGAAATATTCCTTACAAAAAGAAGAGTACTAAAGCTACTGGAAATGGTGGGAGGAGGAAGCCACAAAGAAACTCTCCAAAAACCCATGGAGAATGGAGCTGGAAAATCCTGCCCTAGCCCTAGCAACAAAATCCAACTTGTAATGCTTAATAAAAGTATTCAGAGAACACCAAGTAGTGGCTTCCAAAATGGATCTGGTATCAAGTCTCCTAAAAAACACTCCCAAAGAGACAAATGGCCTAGCAGAGTGGGTACGAAAAGAAGCTGCTTGCCATGAAACAAATAGCAAAAAGAAAAATGGCTTTAGAAATCCAAGAGGATATGGTTTGCTTAGAATCAGCAAAACCACATTTCTTGGAGTGAAAATAAACAGTTCTTAAGGAATAATTAGCAAGTCATATAAAATGTTGCATGATAACTATAGAAATCAATGAGGAGGTTAGAAAAGATTGGGAAGAGAGACTGAAGAAGCAATTCACAAAGAAACAATGGGAAGATATATATATGTATGTCTCACAAATATGCAACAAAGTCTAGAAGATTCAGGATTTTTGTCTGGAGGTGTTTGCATAGGTATTTTTATGCCTCAAGCAGACTTCAAAAAAATTTTCCTCAGGTAAATTGCAAATTTTATTGGTGTAATGGGAAAAAAAGAGATAATTGGTAACATATTTTTTGGGAGTGTAATGAGCTGTAAGACTTTAAAAATTCCCTGCAGACTTCTCTGTCAGAAATACTGGTTGAGCAAATCGGTTTAACTAAGGAAATGATTTTTTTGAACTGTCATATAGAATCACAGTTGTCAAGACATAGTAAGACCTTGCTGAGTTTAATTCTGGTGACTGCCAAAAAAGCAATTACTAGAAAATAGAAAACAAAGTCTAAACAAACCATACTAGAAGTAGGGAATATAGTAATAGTGATAAAAGAACTGGAAGTGGGATTTGTAGAAAAGGGTAGGAGCAAATTACAGAGAAAAAAATTCAAACTGTGGGGACAGTACACACAGAATAATGTTTTGGCAGAGGACTAAATTTTAAGGGAAGGCAGGAATTGAATAAACTATGTAATGTTCAATTGACAATGACTGTATAGAAGATTATATGGGATGTACAATGTTTGCAACTGAAAATATGTCAATATGGGTTGTCTTCATTTAGCTAAATGTAGGATTGACTGTGTCATAAGTCATAATTCAATAAAGATGTTTCTTGCTTAAAAAGAAGATTGTCTAACATCTTTGGTTTTGTCTAAACAGTATCTGAGCTGCCTATGCAAATCCAATGACTGTATAACCTTCTCTCTACTATTTTGAGGTAAGGGGAAAGGAAGGAAGATGAATGGTCTGATTCAAAGACAAGTCACTGACTACTTTAGGCATAAAATGATTAGTCCAAAGAGATACTCCGTCTTGTGAAAAACTTGGAAAGCAGGAGCTGCCATAATGGGGGTCTATATCACGACACCGAAAAGTCATTTTTTCGAATGGCTTTTCAATTGAAAATGCCATTAATAGAAATTGCTCTTGTGGGGGGCTGCACTGCTCACATCCCCCGCTAAATATATATACCAACTCCGAGATCACACTACAGTGAGGAAAAGGCAAATTTTCCAATCTTCACTGTACCACAATCTTACAAAAGCAATTTCTATTAACAGCATTTTCAATTGAAAAGCCGTTTGAAGAAATGACTTTTTGATGACATGATATAGACCCGCCATAATAGCCTGAAGTTCAGAAACCCTTTTGGCAGAAATCAGAGCCACCAACAAGACAGCTTTACAGGTACATAATTTCAAATCAAAAGCAGCTGTTGGTTTAAAAGGTGTCTGAGTTACCTTTTCAAGAAGAAAATTAAGGTCCCAAGAAGGAAGTATTGTTTTTCTTGGCAGCCAAATATAAAGGATGCCTTACAGAAACTGTTTAACCTCAAACCTTAAGAAAAGCGGGATCCAAAGGCAGACAAGCAGAAATGGCTGACAAATGAGCTTTAACAGAAGAGTGTGCCAGACCAGAATTGAGGAACTCTTACAAATAAGAAAGAATGGCAGGAATACCCACTGAAATGGGAACCGGTTCATGTCTATGACACCAGACAGAAAATTTCTTCCACTTTTCAATGTAAGATTTTCTAGTTGTGGGTTTTCTGACATCTTGCTAAACCTGAAGAATGCCCTAAGAAAACTAGTGCCAAAATTAATCAAAACCCTACCATCCATAGAGTCAAATGTATGGTGTGGTGATAAGGGTGAATGAGAGAGCTCTTGTCCTATGTCAGGAGATCGATCCAAAGAGGTAAACTGTGATGACCGCCCCTGTCTGAGTGAAAAAGAAGTGGAAACAAATGCTGTCTGACCAAAAGAAAGTCACCAACAAGATTTTGGGTCTGTCCCAAATGATCTTGTGTAGGACCCTTAGCAATAGAGGAAGAGAGGGATAAGCATACTGGAACACCCTTTTCCAAGAAAAACCCATAGTTTCCTCTTTCCAAGCCAGAGAACATGGTACTCTAGAACAGAACTTAGGAAGTTGTCTGTTCAGTGGGGAGGTAAAAAGATTTACCTGAGGAGTACCCCACTAATGGACAATGTCCAGGAATACCTCCCTATGAAGCAGCCACTCATGCGGATCTGTCCTGGACCCGCTCAGATTGTCTGCCACCTGACTGTGCCCTGCAGTGCTATAAACCACCTGAAGCATCAAGTGATGGCAAATGGAAAAATCCCATGCTATGAGAGCTTGTCTGCAAAGACTGTAGCACTTTGTTCCCCCTGCTTGTTTATGTACCAAATGACAGTGGTGCTGTCGGTGGATATTTTGAGGGGACCTGGAGTCCAAAGGGAGTGCAGAGCCTGAACAGCTAGGATAATGGCTCTCATTTCATTGATGTAGATATTGTCTTTCACCTACTGGGGAGACATGATCCCCTGGACCCTAATACTGTTGAAAGAAGACCCTCAAACCAGGTTTAAAACATTTGTAAACAGTTCCTGAGTGGCTGGAGGAACCTGAAAGGGTAAGCCTGGATTGAGACAAATCTGGTGGATCCACCATACATACACCTTCTTGAGGCAAAGTCCAGAGGATGAAAATGCTGCAGCCAAATTGTCTTCAGATGCCATTGAAACTTACTCATATGGAGTCTGGAAAAATGAACCACTGGAATAGTGGAAGCTATGAACCCCAGGACTCATAGAAACACTTGCTGGCATCACCTGCAAAGGAGGAAGGGACTGAAAGGAAGCTGTTAAGGAAAGGAACTTGGAAGAAGAAAGAAGAGCTATCACTGAGAGTTTCAGAATCCTGCATTCCAGGAAAACTTGGTCCTGAGAAAGGATTAGAATGGACTTCTTGAAACTTAGAGTGAAATCCACACTGCAAAGAAGGAACATGGTAAATATGAGATCCTGCAAAAGAAACTGCTGAAAGTGAGCTTGAAGGAGATCATTCAAACAGGAAAAAATATGAGCACCATGAAGCCTGCAAAAGGCTATGACCAGGGCGAGACACTTTGTAAAAACCCTCAGTGCTGTGGAAATCCCAAAAGGCAAAGCAGAGAAAGTATAGTTGTATAAGTAAACTTACCATAACAGTAGATGTTTAAATGATCACTGTTGCAGCAGCCTTAGCTATATGGGTTGTATGCTACATAGGATATAACAGCCATCCAGCTTCCAAAGCTTCTGGACACCTTCCACGCTCCCAAACTGTCAGTCAGCTCAAGCTGAGGTAACTAAAAGGTTTGTGCACCAAGTCCTTCAGAGCTTTCATGCCAGTAAACAGAGGGAGGCTAGGCTCTGAATGGACAATGTTAGCAACAACAAAAAGTAAATGTCCACACCATGGCATAAATAACACACCAAAAAAACAAGGGAGATGGAAGGTGGGAGCAGTTACTGCAGCAATGATCCTTCTAACATCTACTGTTATGTTAAGTTATACAACTGTACTGTGTTCCGCATATTGATCATGGCTGCAGTAACCTTAACTATAGCAGTAGATTATCCTAGCTTACTACATTTGGGAGGGGGGGGGAGAAGAAGGGTCCAGGAGCCCCTGGAGAATGGCCTTAGCAAACCCTGATCTACACCTACAGAAGGAATCAAGCTTATATTTCTTTGTAACAGTTTCTACAGAGGACTACCAAGTTACTGCTTCTAGAATACTTTTAGAACTCAACCCTTTCCAAAAAGCCATAGATGAAGTCAAAGCCTTGGTAGAGTGGGTCTTGACCCTGCCTGGAAAGGTTTTGTTGTGGTAGGCATAATAAAAGGCACTAGAGTTAGAAAACCATTTGGAAATAGTCTGTTTTGACACAGGTTGTCCCTTCTTACTTTCACAAGTAATAAATAATTGATCAGAAGATCTGAAAGATTTTGTTCTGTCACATTAGTACCTGAGTTGTCTGTAGACATCCAGGGTACGGAGTACCCTTTTTCCCTCAGTTTTATGTTCAGGAAAGAAAATGGTGTGAAGGATAGTTTGGCTTAAAGTAAACTCAGATATCACTTTAGACATAAAAGAAGGATTAGTATGCAAAGAAACCCTGTCTCTGTGGAAAATGAGATAGGGTTGATCAGCATAAGAGCTTGCAACTCAGATACCCTTCTTGCAGAGGTCAGGGCAATCAGTAAACTTGTTTTCCATGCTAAAAACCTCAGGTCAGCTAGGTTAACTGGACCAAATGAAGCAACTGTTAGCTCTCCAACACAAAATTAAAATCCCAAGGTGGGGCCACCAGTTTTCTTGGAGGCCTCTTATGCAAAATTCCTTTCAAAACATTTTTAACATGAGAATGCATTGAAAGAGTAGGATTGATGGGCAGACATGCTGAAATGGCCAATAAATGAACCTTGATGGAGGAGTAGGAAAGACCAAAGGATAGTAACTCACACAAATATTGTAAAACCAAAGAAAAACTAGCCATAAATTGGTGCTGGTTACATTGTTATCACCAATCAATAAAAACTTTTCCATTTGCTAATATGTGATTTTCTAGTAGCAGGCCTACATTAGTATCTGCTGCATGTCCTCACTAAACAGACTCCTAAAGGGAATTAAGACCCTATCATCCAGGCAGTCGGCTGAAGTTGATTGGGGATGGGGTGTATCAAACATCCCTGATCTTGTCTGAATAGATCCATTCTGTGAGGAAGTTTGTGGTAATTGCCCCCGGCCATTTCCAAAAGAAGTGAGAACCACTGTTGCCTGGGTCAGATTGGAGTTACCATAAGGATCTTAAGGGATTCCTTCTGAATCTTCAGAAGTACCCCAGATATCAGTGGAAAGGATAGAAATTCATACAGGAACATTCCTGTACAAGGAAAAGAAAAGAAAAGAAAGAAAAAAACAAAAGATATCTGTCTTCCAAGTCTTCTTGCATGGAGGACTGGAGCAGAGTCTTGCCAACTGATTGTTCAGAGTGGAGGCAAATAGGTCTACTTGAGAAACTCCCCACAGATCGATCAAATCTTGGAAGACCCCATGATCTAGTTTGCATTCATTCCTTCTCAGTTTGTATGCCACGCATTTTTTTTTCTGACAGAATTTTGGATGCCTGTAGAGTGAGAATATGCTGTGAAGCTATTGCCCAAGCTAACAGGGCTAGTCTACAAAGGATGTGCTTCCTGGTTCCCTTTGTTTGCTGATGTACCACATGACTGTGGTATTCTCTGTAACAATGTGAAGAGGTCTCTGTTGCCAAAGATGATTCACAGAGTTGAGTGCCTTGATCACGACAAGCATCTATTTCATATTTATTTGCTTGTCTCTGTCCTTGGTGTTTCAAATACCTTGCACTTTTATCCCCCAAAACTGTTCCCCAAGCAAAGTGGTGACTGACTGTTTTAGAACAGGCAGGGATAAAGGGAGACTCATATTTATAGATATTTGTTGTCTCCACTTAATGATTTCTCTTCTGACAAATTCCAGCACTGGGATTTGAAAAGACAAAGGATGTTGGTGCTGGGGTCAAAGAGACTTCAGATACCATTGTACCTATCTCCTGTGGAGTCTTGCCAGGGATATTATGAGAATCATAGATGAAATGAGACCCAAAATCCTGAGAAATTTCCTTCCAGTGACCAAAGTCTGAGTGGAAAACCTTAGACATAGATCCAGATAAAGATATATTTTTTTCCTGGGGAAGAAAAGCTATTTGAATTGAGCTGTCTAGCTGACACCCCAGAAACACAATCTTCTGTGAAGGAGTCAAAAAAGACATTTGAATGTTCTGTTGGAACCCCAACTTGTGTAAGAGATATCTCACCCAGGTTAGAAATTCCTGACACTTTGAAAAAGGCTCTGCAAAGAGAAGCAAGTTGTCTAAATGTGGAAAAATGCAGGCTCCCTGTAGGCTACAGTGACCTATAACTAGAGTTAGACACTCTGTGAACATTCTTGGGGCAGTGGATAGTCCAAAGGGTAAGGCAAAAAAATGATAATGTGATGCAGACACATAAAACCTTAAGAAATACCTGAAGTCTGTATAAATAGGGATGTGATGATAAGCATCTTTTAAATCTAGCATTACCAGGAAACTTGAATGAGAAAGAGGTAACACAATGCAAAGTGATGTTTTGAACTTGGGCACAATCACAAAGAGGTTTAGGAAAAATATCCAGAACTGGTTTCCAAGGATTTTCTTTCTTTGGCACTAAAACATCCTTCTGTAAAAAAAACTCCCCAACCTGGGAAGGAGGAACTGGTTCTATCATTCCCTTGGATATATGTTGAAGAACAGGTTGAAATAAGAGTCTGGTCTGGTGAATGAGGAATTATCCTCTGGAAAGGAGGCGTTTTCTTCTTCTTCCATCTGTAAATATGATGAATGATATTCAGAATCCATTTATCTGAAATTAAATTTTGCCAAAGAGAAAATGGACATTCAGACTTTCTGGAAGGGAATAGGGGCTGCCAGGGTGAGAAGGGGGATGAACTCTTTTAAATAGTCATTCTGACTTGTTGGACTGTCCTTGATTCTGGGGGCTTCATGAATTCTTTTTGGAACTCCCTTGCCATTTATTTTAAAATTACTGTTATGTACTTACCATAACTTGGCATCTGTGTTGTTCAGTCTCATTCTTCCTCCCTTCTGGGTCTAGAATCCAATATTGGATCCGATTTGGCCATTTTACAAGTCTATGATCTGAGCCTCAAGCACCTCGCTCTCCCATAATGCCTCACGCCTATTCTAACCCTCAGATCGAGTTTGCTGCTTTATGAACAGTTTGCCATAGAAGTAAACACCTATCCTTTTAAAGGTAATACAGTAGAAAAATAGTCATACCCTGGAGCTCAAACTAGGAACCTATGGGTTCCTAAATTTCTCTAGATATTTCTAAGCAATTAGATTGGGGGACAGATGGGAGGAACATGAGGAAGAATGAAACTGGACAAAACAGATGCTAAGTTATGGTAAGTACATTACTTCTAAATCTGATGTGCATTTCATTCTTCCTCACTTCTGGGTCAGAGTCCCCAGCTACGTAATTATCTGGGTGACCCTTACGGAAGGATATGCTGGAGCACTATGGAGCCAAAGTATGTTCTACTTCTGGAAACAAGGTCTACCTTATAGTGAGACACAAAGGTATTATGTCTGGATCAAGTTGCTGCAGCACAAATTTCATCAATAGAAGTTTTGGCAGAAAAAGCAGATGAAGTGGCCATAGACCTTGTTAAATGTGCTTTCGGAGGACAGAGTAGTTGCATACTGTTTAAAGAATGAATGGCAGAGAGAATAATCTTTGACACTGCCTGGCCTAAATGATTGGGTGAGAAGGATATGAATATTTGCACATATTTTCAATGTTTCTTTGTCCTGTGCAAATAGAAATGCAATTGCCAATGAACATCAAGGAGATGCAACATGTATTCACCTTGTTGGAATGATTTGGGAAAAAAACTGGTAACGGGATTAGTCTGGTTGATATTTGTCTCCATAGCCACTTTAGGCATGAAGGAAGGGTTAATTCTTAAAGATACCCTATCCTTATGGAAAATAATGTATGGTGACTTGGAAGACAATGCATGTAATTCAGATACCCTTTTTGCAGAGGTTATAGCTACAAAGAAAAACATTTTTCTCAGATAAAATCTTTGTATCACAAGAATTGGCTGGTTCAAAAGGTTTCTGAGTGAGACTTTGAAAAACAATATTCAGGTGTCATGGAGGAGAAAGATCTTTGCTTGGTGGCCTAAGTAAGAAGACTCCTTTCATAAAGGCTTTACATAGCTTGGATGAAAAGGCAGAATCTCTTCCAATGTGAAAATTCGAAATTGCTGCCAGTTGCAATTTTATAGTAGGGAAACTAGCTCCATCCTGGAAAAGTGAAGCTAGAAAAAGGAGTATATCTGATATGGAGGCTGAAAAAGTATCAATATTTTGTTTGGAGGCCCAAATTGAAAATCTTTTCCACTTGCTACTATAGACCTTTTTTGTGGAAGGTCTCTGAGAGGCAAGAATAATTTTTTGGACTGGTGGGGCTTGAATGGACTTTGTTAAAATCATTGGAAGTGAAGAAATCAAGTGGTTAACCAAAGGGACCAGAGATTGGGGGGCTGATGTTCTAATGGATGAGAGATCAGATACTGACTGAGATCCAATATCCAAGGGGGATATCTGAGATGAGACCGCAGAAAGGGGAGCTAAACCTGATGAGGCCAGAAGGGGGAAATGAGAATTAGTGAGCTCTTCAATCTGTTGTTTTTCTGTAGAACTCTTGGGATCAGAGGTATTGGAGGGTAAGCATATAGGAGACCTGAAGGCCAAACATGGACTAGAATGTCCCTCGGGGATTTCCTGAATGGGGACATCAGAACAAAATACTTGCTGCACTTGTGGTTTAGAGGAGAGGTGAACAGATCACAGCAAGGTTGGCCCCATCAGCTGAAAATCTGGCTTGCCACTAATCGATTGAGGGACCACTCATGCAGGCTCAGGAGGGACCTGCTGAGTCTGTGTGCTAGTATGTTGATCTCTCCAAGAATGTGCATTGCATGGCCTGTCTGCACAAGGGATATGAATGGGTTCCCTCCCTGCTTGACAACTCACATGTTGTCTGTATGAATTGCTTTCGTCCCCAGAGGGAGGCAGTCACGGAAGGTTTGCAACATCAGGAGAACTGCTCTCATCTCTAGGACATTTATATGCAATTTGATCTCTGTGGGGGACCACATGTCTTGGACCATTATTCCCTGGTAATGCTCCCCCCACTCCAACAGAGAAGTGCCTGTGGTCACTGTGGCTGTGGGAGGAGGAAGTGAAAAAACTCTGCCTTGACATAGGTCATCCGATAGCATCCAACACTGGAGATGGTGTTTGCAAACTGGGGTTAGTTTGACAGGAGCTGATAAAGGATGGAGTAGAATGAACCACTGAACTGCAAGGGCCCATTGCAGTACTTGCATGAAAAACCTTGCTAAAGGTACCAGAAGTATTGCTGCTGACATCGAACCTATTGCTCTCCGAATTAGCCATGCAGGAGGAGCTGACATGTCCAGAAGTGTCTGTACTTGTTGCCTCAGAGAGGTAGACAAACTTCCCATGTCTGCCAAAAGCCTGGGACTCCTTGTTCAGGGGATGGACTGTGGAGCTCTGCTCGTCCAGCTCCTTCTTTGTGTCTGCCGATGCCACAGTAGCATCAACAGACACACCCAGGCGTCAATGACATCTGTCACTAGGTGGGCTTTGACACTTGTCTGCATGTTTTGGAATAGGCTCTAAATGTAGGGTTCCTTCCACACCTGGCAGGAAGCTAGATCAATAAGTTCATCCACCGGGTGGGTTACCTAGGATGTAGATGGGCCTTCCCCGAATACCTCCAGAAACACTGACTTGTCAGAAGAGGGAGGTTGGGAGAACCATCCATCTCCCTGTTTCAATATTTCCAGGATGTCTCCAAAGGAGACATCTCCAAGTGGAGATCTTGGGGGTCCGTCTCCTTCATCGAAGTCAGTGTCCTCAGTTAAAGACTCCATAGAGGAGTATAAGTGCCTCCTCTTGCACTTTTTCTTGAGATGTACTTCCCCTGCATTTGGTTCAGGGGAAGAATCAGAAGATATAGGGACCCCATGGGTAGTAGTAGTAGTCTGAAGGCTAGTTTGGGGGGGCTGACCTAGGACAAGAGGGATGAGCTCAGGGCTCAGAAGAGATCTAGACCTGGTAGGATCCAGGGGAAGAGGGGAAGCAGCTCTAGATCTAGAGAAAGTCTGCTCTACCACCCGAAAGGCTGACAGACTCAAGGAAAACCTCTTCTTCTCTCCCAGACCTGAAGCTACCTGGGGTAAAAGAGTAGAATCTACCCTGGATCCAAAGCCTCTAGCTAGAATAGGACCCGAGCTGTCAAAGGCTGAAGCTCCCAGGGGAAGGGACAGATCCAACAAGGTTAGACCCGATGCCTGTCCCCTGGAGTAGGCGCTGACATCTTGGATCCAAGACCCACTCTGCTCTGACAGCATTGGCGCCAAGCCTGTCTGGGATGCTGACAGAGTTGAGGAAATCATTATCCTTGGATCCATCATTGACGTCCTTGGAGAAACCAGATCCTGGGATTCTGAAGTACTAGGCTGGATCAGAAGAGGAGCATGTAGAGAAGGTGCTGGAGATCTCATGGATCCTGGATGGAATGGAGATGGCAAAACTTCCAAATCTATCTGTGCCTTGAGAAAGCTCCACATCATCCTGTCCATATCTGATCAAAGAAGGCTCAGAGATGACCTAGAGGAAGCAGAGAAGTGCCTGTATCTGGTCAGTGATGAGATTTTGGAGGTAGGAACCAGGAATACATGTTTTGATACCAAAACTGGTGTTCGGCTCCAAGACCTTGGACCTGAAGCTGTTGTATTTGAGGATGACGTTCGTGGAGTAGGAGACTCTATAATGACCATAGTCAGATCCAGTAAAAACAACGGAGCCATAGTCTTATCTGAAGCCAGCTTCAGAACTGAGCAGACTGTCGGATCTGAAGGGACTTTAGATGTACTCAGATCTGAGAACTTTGGATCCGGTAGCTTTTGTCTTTTGTCTGCATGAGAAGTAGCCCACGGGGAAGCTGAGGAGGCTCTTCTTTTAAGTTTCTTAGAGCTTGATGACTTGGTGGGAGTTTGAGTTCCAGAAGTAGGCAAAATCCCCTTCAAGATTAAGTTGTTCTGCATGTCCAAGAGGGCACATGGGTTAAAGGCCATGCATATAGTACAGTCAGCCTATAGATGCTCGGACCCCAGACAATAGAAACACTTCTCGTGGGCATCAGAATTTGGAATTTTGTGCCACAAGAAGTGCATCTTTTGAACACTGTTGGCTTATATGGTTTGTCTGTCATTTTAGATAAGCCAAAAAAAAATGTTCACATAAACACATACACACACTCTTATGTAATGCTATAACAGGCTGTAGAAAAGAGTAAAGTCAAAAAAATATTTAAAATCCTTTTTTTCTTTCTTTTTTTAACTACAGGAAAAGTGCCAAAGCTCTGAAAGAGAAAGCAAAAGGAAAGGAGGGAGTCCCTAACACTCAAAAATGAAAAGTATAGGAGGGGAGGTATGGGAAGAATAGCAAGAAGGGATTCATTAGGTTAATTAAGTACTCACAAGGAAATACTAGTGAAAGTTGAGGAAAAAATACTTATCTTCCCACAAAAATGCTCAAGAGCTATGGACCATGTCTGTGCTGAACGGTGGCAAACGAGATTTGAGGGTTAGAGTAAGTGTGAGGCATTATGGGAGAGGGAGGAGCTCAAGGCTTGGATCATAGTCTTGTAAAGTGGTCAAATCGGATCTGATATTGGATCCTAGACCCAAAAGTGAGGAAGAATGAAATGGACAACATCAGATTGTCTGTTTACCTGCATTTTGTTGAGACGGTTTATTTTGTTTTTTTACCAAATTCAATGACTGGTCAGAGAATCCCTTAGAAAATTCAGAAAAGGGGGTCTGAAAAAACAAAGATTCGCTGTATCAACTTGCCACTTTCATCACACTTTTTGATCATCTCTGCAGCAGAGGAACAAGACACTAAATCTCTATCCAAAGTAGAATTTAAATTTTGATTTTTACATAATCTCGGAGGTTCTGATAATACACCCAGGCAAAGCTTCACAAAACAGTACCAGTAGCCACTGGAAGAAGTATCAGCTGAATCATAACAAACACTTTAAGTAATGAGTAGTGACTTGTTCAGTGAAAAAAAAAAACTAAATTATTTACTGCAGATTTTTCCTCACAAGAAGAAACTGCAGACTAAACATTCCTCAGGCTTTCACAGTTAGTCAGAATAAACTTTAGCATATGAACCAGACAACTCAAAATTATGAAAATCAAAGTTGAAGAAGCATACTTTTTCCCATACTGATAATACACTTCCATCCTCATCAAAAACAGTAGGATTGGAATTAACTAAATGTTTAGCAGCAATAGGATTATCTAAAGCTAGAGGTGGCTGGTACAGGTTTGGGAAGAGTGTATAAAACTGTTAAAGATTGTGGAACTTTATATATTCTATCTGCCTTTTTGGGGGTAGCGGGCAGAGTATCAGGCAAATTACAGACACTGACACATACATCCTCAAAAGCTGACAGAACTGGATGAATTGGCAAAAGTTCTGGAAATTCCTTCTGTAGCAGCTCATAACATTCTCTGAGAGACTGAGGAACCTCAGTGTTCAACCACTGAAAACTGGCACATTCTGGAAATAGTCTCAGAGAAAGAAACCCCCCCCCACAGGAAGAATCAGAAACTCAGCTTTCGCCTGAGTCTGAACCAGAAAAATGAGGACAAAACCCTGTATCCGTCCTTTTATCATCCTGTTCGAATTCAGAATCTTGAATCTCGTCAGGAAAAGTATCCCTCTTTCTTTTACCAAAACCACATTATAAGCCTGAATTAAGCCCTGAGCCAGACCCAGTAAATTACTCCTGTCTAAAGAAATTTGAAGAGCAGTAGATACATGTTTAGTTTTCTGTTTCCTTTTGACAGGAAAAATGGGGCCAACAGTGTTACTAACGATAACAGCAGCTTCCCTAGGGATGGGCACAACATTTTAACAAAACAGGGAAGTCTTCCCTTTTCTCTCTCCAAGGACCAACAGGCAACAAGAGTGGTTCTCTGTTGCCCACTGAGGGGATTCCACAGCCACAGAGAACATGGCCAACCATTGGTCTACACTGGGTCCATACTGGTTGCAGGTGCTACACCAGAGAGATCTAGGGTAAAAGATGAGTGGTCTAAAGAACAAGCAATGGCCACAGCAAAGTCACCCACCTGTGACTGAGGCAAATTACTAATGTGGTGTGTTGGCAAAGGCTGTTTGCTTAACTTTTTCATTATATACCTCAAAGAAGGACTTACCTTGGGCCCAGTAATTTGTTCCATGGTCAAGCCGAAAATGGTGCCTCTTTCCCAGGGAAAACCTGCAGCAGAAACTAGTAAAAAAAGTCTTTAATAGTCTCTTTTTTTTCAAACAAAGTAATAAGCACTTTAAAACACTTTGCCAGCCCCAACTAAATAAATACAATTCATACACAAAACAATGATTTTCAATTACTTTAAAAACTTTTAAACTGACAGGAAAAAAGTGTATTCTCATTTAAAAGTACAGTACAGTTTTGTGACAGTACATTAAAACAGCTTAAAAACAACTTTTCTAAATAGAAAAGTAATATAAAACAAACATTTTTTTAGTGTAAGCTTTTTTTTCCCCAAAAGGAACTTATCTGCCTAGCAAAGGAGCATCACAAGCCAACAGCTGATCCTCGAAAAACAGCAGATTGCTCTCTTAAATGGTAGGAAAGCTCGGGGGTTGGGGGAATGGGTTGCACCCAAACCTGTCTGACTGATGGTTTGGGAATGTGGAAGGTACCATAAAGATTTGCAAGCTGACTGTCTCTTAAATCCTATGCAGGATATAACCCATATAGCTAAGGCTACAGCAGCAGTGATCAATATGATGAACAGCTAATAATGTGAGGAAGACATGGTGAATAGGAATATGGAGATAGGTGTACTTCAGGTCCAGAGACACCAGGTAGGCCTGAGAGGACAGCAGAGGAAACAAAGACTGGAGAGACAACATTTTGAAAGAAGGAACTTTTAGAAAGGTGTTGAAAAAAGAAAGGTCTAGAATGGGTCTGAGGACCAAAAAAATAATGGAATAGAATCCACTTCCCTTCTAGGATAGGAGAACTGGCTGAATAGCCCCTTGAGCCAAAAGGTCCTAAAGAAGAGGAGGAAAATGAAGTAGATGGCAAGGAGGAGGCTGAGGGATTCCTGAAAAGAAGGAAGAGATTTCCACCCTTTTTGAATGATTGAAAGAGCCAAAGAGTCTGTGATAACTTGTTGCCAAACTAGAAAGGATAGAGTTAACCACAGAGAAACAGGAATCCGGCTTAAGGGGAGAGAAGGATGAATGTCAACAGGGGCCAACTTGACTAAGAATGATTTCTATCCTCTTGAATCCTGAGCTGGTTTCTCAGGAAACACTCTCTTGGAAGGCCTCTTGACCTTCAAGGGTTGTTTAGGATGCCTATACACAAAGAGAATCTTAGAAGGATAGTAGGTAGATAAAAGGGATAGGAGAAGGAAAATTTGTTTAAGGTCTTGCTTAACACTTTCTTTATCTTGCAAAGCTTTAAAGAGCACTGCAGCAGCAGAGCCAGACAGATTTTGCTTGTCCAAGGGAGAGTTCAATTACTTGGCCTTGCAATCCTCAGGAAGGGATTGCAAATAAAGCCAGGAATACCTTCTGATAACTGTTTCTTTTTGGCAGGAAAATGGGGCCAAAAAATGTGAAGATGAAATGTAGAACAAATAACCAAGTAAAGAGAAAACTAGGAAGAGTCTCCAACAAGGTTCTTATTTGCCCTAGGATTAGTAGCTGATATGTGTTGAACAACTTACATAACAAATTCAGAAAGAGCATTTGGACTGGCAGCAAAAAAGTTCTCAGGATTTGGCATTCATACATCACTTATGTACCTTATGCCTCAGGCATAGCACATACATCTGCTGTACTGTGCGTGGAATGAACCATGGCTTTGGTATGCTGGCCAGATGTACAGCTATCCTTGGAAGGATATCCCTTGTGTAAGGAATACTGCAACAGTGATAAGGAAGGACATTAGTTGATCACTGTGGCAGTAGCCTAAGCTGTATATGTTATATCCTATCTAAGATATAACCACTGACCAATCTTCAAAGTTTCAGGCAACCTTCCATGTGTCCTAATCGCTGATGGGTTCAAGGAAAGCTGCATAAAGTCAGTGATTTTGGTGCCAAAACATTCAGAGCTTTCTTAACCCACAAAAAAGGAAAGTTAGTGTCCCAAGACTCAAATATATGCTAGGAAGGAAGATAAAAAAATTAAAATGTCCACATCATAGCAAAAAAAAAAACCAGGGATGGAGCAGATACTACAATGGTGAGCTATTCGTACAGCTACTATTATGGCAAGTTTACTTATACAACTGTACCACATTCACCATTAGATCAGTGTTGCAGTAGCTTAAGCTGTGAGTAGGTATTTAAAGCTTAAAAAGACAGAGAGGCGGGAGCAAACTGACCATGCAGGAGCCCCTAGAGAATAGTTCTAGCAAAATACATTTTGGACCTGGGAAATGAATCCAGCTTGAAATGCTTTATGTGTATAGAGAAGCAAGTTGCTACCCCTAGGATACTTTTAAGTCCATCCCTTTCCAAAAAGCCACAGAGGATGACAAAACCCTGGTAAGTGGGCCTTGACATTGCCTGGAAATTACCTGCTAGGGTGAGAATAACAAAGCAATAGCATAAAACAAACATTTTGAAATTGTCTTTTTTTGAGACTGGTTATCCTTTTTTTTTTTTTTTTTGCATTCATATGAAATAAACAGCTGGTTGGCTTTCCTGAAGAATTTTTATTCTTTTCAAGTAGTGCATGAGCTGTGTCTGGACATCTGAACATCCAGAATCCAGAGTATGCAATATCTGTTATCCCTTGATTTTAGGTTCCAGAAAGAATACAGAAGACTAATAGTTTTACTTAAAGTAAAAGACATAAGACTCTCACACCATAACAGCCTGTAACTCAAACACTCTTCTTGCAGAGGTCAGAACAATGAGTAACACTGTTTTCCAAGACAAAAACCTCAAATCAGTCTGATAAGCTGGTGCAAGCAGAAGTGGTATTTTTTCTACAACAAAATTAAGATTCTAAGGAGTAGCCACCTATTTTCTAGGTGAACATACATGCAAAAACACTTCTTCAAAAAGTGTTTGCCTTGAGGCAGAGCAGAAATGGGGGTTTGAGGGCAGAAAAGTGCAGATGGCCAAAAAAATGAATCTTGACAGAAAAGTAAGAAGTTCAGAGAATAAAAGTTCACACACATATTCTAGAACCAGAGGCATCCATGCTTTAAAATGATTCTGATTCTAAGTTTGGCACCAACAAGAACATCTTTTCTACTTACCTATATATGAATTTTTATCAACAGGTTTTTAGCCTCCTTTAGTACGTATTCCACTTCCTCAGGGAATAAAAAATGTGCTTAAACATTGTTAAACTCTATCATCTAGACTATCAGTTCAAGAAATTCATGGTTGGGGTGTATTAAACAATCCCAGTCTTGTGTGAGTAAGTCCACCCTGTGGGGTAGCCCTTCTTACAAATCCCAGCATAGGAACCTGAAGGGTATTAATGTTGAGCATATACTGACTTGAGGTACCATTGACTTCTCGTGTGTAGTTGGGCAAATGGAGTCATGCTAATCATAGAGGCCATGAAACCCAGAATCCAGAGATCAGAAATGCTCAACTGGTGCCCTGGGCCAGTACAATGAACCAGCATCCCTTTTCTTTTAAACTGTAGCAATCTATTTGCTATAAATGTAGCAGACACTTGCTACAGTTTATACCCTACTTGTATGAAGCTCTACAGTGCTCATGTTTTAGTTTAAAAAAGAAAAATCTTCTTTTTAAATTGCAGCAAACAGTTGATACAGTTTATAACTTGCCTGCATGGAGGATTACAGTGTTCAGGTTTTAGTTTAAAAAAAATTTTTTTTTCCTTTTTTTTTTCTCTAATATTTTTTATTGGTTTATAAAAGAGGCGATGAACAGTAGGACATGACCGTACATGCAGGAGAGATTTAGGAACAATATGAAAAAAAACAAGTTTAAGTCAATGAGTTACACATTCCTCTTTAAAAAAAACATATGCTGTAAAAAGGCGAAAGAGAAAAATAAAACTATATACAACATGTATACATATATATACATGACATATGTACATAAAGTGCTACTGTGAAAAAAAAACTTCAGAAAGTGAAACCATATACTTTCAAAAATAATAATGCTAGACTTGTGTTTGGGATAGTAATAAAAATGATATGGATGGTAGTAAGAAAGATAATAATAACCATATACTTAAGAGGGGGCATTGCAAACTGACCAATGAATTTGAATCAAGGCATCAGGATTAACAAATCATACAATTATTTAGTCACCCTGAATGATATCAAAAATCTCTCTTGTTTATTCAGGTTATTTATAAAGATTTTTTGTGAGGATATGTACTTTATCACTAAATTCCTGAGGCCATACCAAGATAACTTAGTGCGGTCTAACCAATTTCTGGTTATATAAAATTTGATCAATAAACACAGGGTAATAAGTACATGGATTTTCAGTTTGGATAACCTGAGATCAGTAATGTGTAGGACCACTAGTTCCCATGATAGGGTCAACTTTTGATAACCCATCTTTTCTAATCTGACTTTAAGAGAGCACCTGCGTTTATATGTATGATTGCAGGACCAGAGGATGTGTCATAAATCCGCTTGGGGAAATGATCACATGAGCATGATGGGGACGTATTAGGGTTGAATTTATTTAGAATATATGGGGTAAAATAAGTGTTGTTATTAATCATCAGTTGTGTATAGATTAAATTTTTAAAGGGTAAAAACTTAAGGGTAGATTATATTGCTCTGAGCTTTTGTTCTTCAGTGAGATCATTGTTATACTGATTCTAGTAATTGGAAAAAAGTAATACATTCTGATGCTTGGAGGCCACCAACAATTTATAAGTGATTGATAGCATATTTTTCCTTTTAGATAAGCTTTTAATAACCTCCAAAGTGACCAATATATCCTCTCCAATATTAGGTTCATCCCTGACTAACGTTGTTACAAGTTCCCTAATTTGACGAAGGATGATAATGTACTTCTGTCCAAGCTTTAGCTCATCTTTAAGTTTGCATAGTGATTTCTCCTTATGTCTGTACATATACAATGGAATCTATAATTAAGGGGTAGTCAGATAGGTTAATAATTTTATTGTTTAATCTGATGTTAGGGTTCTTATAGATTGGTTGTAAAAAAGGGAAGGTATTTTCTAACTCCATATATTTTATTACATTTTGAAAGTCTTTAACTCTTTGCCTCAAGATACTATTAACGGAGGAACTATTCAGGTTTTTAACTGTTAAAAAGGGTAAAAGCTCTGGGGTTGAAATTATTATTATTTACATGGCTATGCCAGATTTTAATCCACTGTGGGCACCATGTATCCTTCTTCTGAGTGAAATTTGAGATTCTAATAACTCTGCTAGTGCATATTATCCAATAACAGAGGCAGAAATCCGGCAGGCCTAGACCTCCTTTTTGCTTAGGATAACATAATTTTGGATAATTTATTCTAGTCGCTTTTGGGAACCAGATAAATTTAGCCATATCTTTGTTAATCCTTTGAAAGAACTTGTTAGGGATGACTGGATTCAAGGCGTTGAATTGATACAATAGTTTAGGCAGAACATTCATCCTTATAATTGCTGGTTTGGATAATAGAGACAGATGAAGTTGCTGCCATCTATGAAAGTCCTGTGAGATGCCAGTCCAAACTTTCATAACATTATTTTGGCACATAGATTGGGAGGTATGATCAAATAGTATTCCTAGATATTTAAAGGGATAGTTAATTCTGAAAGGGGACTCAGTGAATAGATATTTGTTGTGGCCTATAGGGTTTATAGGGAAGATCAATGATTTCTTTGGGTTTTTTTTTTTTTACTTTGAAACAGTAGCAAGCAGTTGCAAAAGTTTATACTACACGTGGATCAGGTTTGACTGCTAAGGCAATACCGGCTTTTAAAAGCAGGTTTTGCATTAAAGAAATATCGGGATCAGTAGCTTGTGCCCTCCAACACTTTGTTACTGGGGCAGTTGCTCCTCTCGCCCCACTCTAGCTATGCTGCTGCTTGAGATATTCCCTAGCTGATGTCAGGAGCTGGTTAGAAAAAGACCATGAACTCTGCTTTGTAATGAGCTACTCTGTCATGAGGAAGAAAAACTCTTCCAAGGGATGTATCTAGAAGACATCGCAGAAAAACAATCTCCTTTGAGAAAGAGTGAGAGATGATAACTCTAAGTTTGTCTGGAACCCCAGACTGAGGAGGAGTTCTGTAGATCAATGTGTGTGTGTATGTATCTTTAAGAAGCTATCCAAGGGCTTGCACCAGTGTAAAAATATTGAGCAAATGTAAGTCTGACTGTCATTTTGTAGTAAGCTGTTGAGATGTAAGCATGTATGTATGTAAGGTCTGTCTGTTAATCAGTTTGTTTATATTTTATGGTGCTGCATTCCATCCTGATGTGTTTCTATGTTTTAAAGCATCTAAGCAAAATACCCCACCTGCTTGTCATCTATATTAGAGAGGGACGAGTGGCATGGTGTCAGAAGAGGCATGTCTAAAGGGACATGAGGTTAGAAGAAGAATGGCCAAAATGATTTCTTGCAAGAAAAAGTTTCAGTTTCTTCCACTTAAGTCCAAGAGGCACCCGGTTGGCAATGGAGGAGTATAAAGGAGTGAATCATCCTTATTGCATGCATAATTCACAAAACAGGTCAGAAACAAATTTCAGATAATAAAACTTACGCAAAACTATTTCTTATTTGCAAAATATGAAATGAGGCATACAGAACTCTCAGATCGATATTCTCATAAACCGATATGTCTGATATTGATAAAAATATTCAAATTACTACAGAAAATGTTTGAAATAAAGTCCAAATTGCATAAAATTAATAAAATAAGAGGAAATTACTGCATTTTCGCTAAGCAGTATTTTTCATACTAATTAAAGATATCTGAGTTATCAGAAGTGTATAAAGTGTTTGCATGTTTGTGCAGTATTACAGTAAAGTTATTTTACAAGATACAGCCATTACAGAGCATATTTTGCAAAGTACAGTATTACGAAGAGTTTATCATGCATTTGAATGTTATTACAAGCTCTTAGAACAGTTTATTCATACATAATTACAAGGGCCATATTTTCAGTGTGTTTGTGCCTACTTTGTGAGCATGGGCAGATGGATTTCAGAAACCCAGTGCACTTGTGTTTGATAATAATATTTCAGAGAACTGGAGAGGGTTTGAGCAAGAGTATGACATTTTCATACAGGCTGCATTTTCTGATAAAGATGTCCATAGAAAGGCATTTATTGTACTTAATTTAGCTGGGTCAGAAGCCATTGAAAGGGAATGTTCATTTGTGTATGCACCTGCTGTCTATGCAGGGAGGGAGAAACCATCATATTGTTGTACAGGCTGAGTCAAGGGAGGACCCCAAGTGCTTAAAATGTAAATTTACAGAAATGTGTAACCCTCCAGACAAATGTTACAATGGAAAGGCACTTATTTTACACAAGGGATCAAAAGCGTGGTGAAACTTTTGCAGCATATATAACTGACTGGAGAAACAAAGCTAAAACATGCAGATCTGGTGACTTAAGGGATCTGTTGATAAAGGGCAGACTTGTGTGTGGTATTAAAGATGATGCTGTGAGAAAGATTTTGCTTAGTGACAGTGATTTAACTTTGAATAAGGCCATTGAGATTTGTCAGATACACGAGCTCATAGAAAAGCACACAAATATGCTTACAAATGAGAGATGCAAGCTTCCAGTAACTTCCAAAGCTCATGTTGATAGTATACAGCACATGGTTAAAAGAAACAGGCCCACGCACATGGCAGCAACTGTAGCTCCTGCAGCACCCCAAAGCTTTCCAGCAAATTCTAGAGTTTGCACAGTCTCAGTGAAGCATAAGCGTGAGTCAGCAAACTCAAAGCATGGGCCCCAACCCACTTTCATTGCCAACTGTTGTAATTGTGGTGAAAATCATGAATCTGAAAGAGAGAGATGATTAGCTTTTGGTCAGCAGTGCCACAAATGCAATAAATGGAATCATTTCAAAAGATTTTGTAAATCAAAAGTCCCGCATTCTTTTATTAAAAGGCAACATTTTAAGAAACGAGTTGATCAATTAGAAAGTTGCATCCCTACTCTTTATGTTGATGGTGTGTCAGTGCATTATGAAAGAGTCAATGCAGTGGATTTAAGGGTGAAGAACAAAGTATTTTGTACTGTCTGAATAAATGGCAATCCCATAGAGCTCAAAGTTGACACAGGCTCCAAGTGTAATGTTATGTCAGCAGAATCATTTGCTAGAGTGTGTCATGGTGAAAGGCTTGATTTGCTAAGGTGTGTGAAGCTTGTTGCTTATGGTGGTGAAGAAATTCAGACTGAAGACTCAGTAGTGCTTTAATGTTACTCTGCTGGGAGAAGCTATGACTTGTTATTTTATGTGGTCAAGAGGCACATCTAGTCATTATTAGGGCTCAGAGACAGCTTGAAAATGGGACTGCTTTCATTTAACAAGGAAGTCCATCATGTTAGTTTATAAGACTACTACTCAAATTTCACCCAATACATTTTTTCTACTTATGCCAATCTCTTCGAAGACAAACTTGAGAATCTTCCAGTTGTGTGCTCCATAAACTTAGATCCAGATGTCAGTTCAGTTATCAGGCCAGCTCGTAAAGTTCTAATAGTCATGTGGCCAAGTCAAAGCTGAGTTAGATAAAATGGTGCGACAAGGTGTGATTTGTCCAGTTGGTTCTGCTACTCCAACTGAATGGGTATCTTCCATGGTGGGAGCTCATAAGAAAAGCTCAGATGACATCAGAATATGTATTGATCCACGAGATTTGAACAAAGTGCTAAAAAGACCTCATCATCCAATGTGCACAGTCAAAGATGTTGCATCACTTATGCCAAATGCCACTGTTTTTTTCTGTCTTAGATGCAAAGAGTCAATTTTGGCAAATTCAGCTTGACAAGAAATCATCATTGCTCACTACATTCAGTACTCCGTTTAGCAGATACAGATGTTTAAGAATGCCATTTGGGATAAATTCTGCAAGTGAAATCTTCAAGCGTGCAATGGAGCATCTTTTTTTCTGTGTATCCTTGTGCTATTATAGTTGCTGCGGTGGTACGGCGGTAGCATTGTTACCTCACAGCAAGAGATTCTCCCTTTCGATTCTCGGCTTGGCTTGGGAGTGCCTTCTGTGTGGAGTCTGCATGTCCTCCCCGCAGTTGGGTAGCGTTTGAAAGACATGCGTGTGTAAATGGGTGTACCTTCGTTGAAGGTTGGGCATTGAGCTGGCACCTCAGCGTTTCGTAAAAAACTCTACTGCCAATCATTAGCGGACCAGAGTTCCGCTGTGGCGACCCCTTACTGGGAAAAAGCCGAAAGACAAACAACAACATCCTTGTGCTACTGTAGTAGACAACATACTAGTAGGAGGTAATGGTGAAGCTGAGCATGACAGAAACCTTAGAAAGGTTCTGGAAAGGGCACGTTAAGTGAATCTTAAGCTCAATCCACAGAAATGCAAATTCAGGCTACAAGAGGTTACTTATGTTGGTCATTTATTTAGTAGTTCAAACATACGACCAAACCCTTCAAAACAAACAACCATTCTCGAGATGCCAGCTCCAGACAATGTTCAGGCCCTGCAATGTTTTCTTGGCATGGTTAACTACCTAGGCAAGTTCATTCCAGAGTTGATGCAACTATCAGCACTGCTTAGAGAGCTGACATACAAAGATATATTCTGGTCATAGTTAGAGCAACACTAAAGAGAATTTGATGTCCTGAAACAGAGAATTGCTGGTTCCACCAACTCTCAGATACTATGATGCTCACAAACGAGTTACTCTTTCATGTGATGCTTCAGAATTTGGTCTTGGTGCAGTTATTCTACAAGAGGGTCAACCTGTTGACTGTGCATTGAGAACTCTTACCCAAACTGAAATGCAGTATGCCCAGATTGAGAAAGAGCTTTTGGAAATTATATTTGCATGTTCAAAGTTCCATGATTATGTTTATGGTAGACCTATCCAGATCGAAACAGACCACCAACCACTAGCCACTATCTTGAGAAAGCCTATGCATTCAGCTCCAGCCAGATTGCAACGCATGATGTTGAGACGGCAAAAGAATAATTTCACTCTTGTCTACAAGAAAGGTAAACTTCTTTATCTTGCTGATACACTGTCCATATTGCCCAGAAACACCACAGAACAGCATGAGAACGAGCATCTTGATTTTTAAGTCATGGAAGTGAGAAATGTTTCTTCCACACGTCTTTATGAGATGAGAGATCACACAGCCACAGATCCAGTTTTACAAAGGCTCAACCACTTTATCAATCAAGGATAGCCGTCAAAGCAATCTAGTTTACCTCAAGAAGTGCAATCGTATTTTCCATGCAGAGATGACATTTTGTCTGACAAAGGTATAATTTTGAAAGGTCCAAAAGTAATTGTTCAAAAGTCCTTGCAACAAGAGTACATTACTATCTTGCATCGTGGTCACCCAGGAACTGACTCTACCAAAAGAAGGGCTAGAGGTCTAGTATTTTGGCCTTCTATGTCACAAGATATTGAGAGAGCACTTTCATCTTGTTCCATGTGTAATAATACAAAGCCACATCAACAGAAAGAACCATTTCACCTAAACCAGATTCCTGAACTACCTTGGTTGAGAGTAGCCATCAAGTATTTTCGAGTGGAATGGTCAACATTCTTTGGTGTTAGTAGACTCTTATCCAACTGGTTTGAGATTGACCTACTTCCTAATATAGCATCCAGTACTATCATTACTAAGATAAAGCATCATTTTGCAGTCCATGGTAGTCCACACAAAGTTATTTCTGACAATGACACGCAGTTTACAAGCCAACAGTTCAAAAGATTTGCCGAAGAGTGGGACTTTACTCATGTCTTGAGTAGCCCAGAGTACCTGCAGTCAAATGGTTTGGCAGAATGTGCAGCTCAAGGTGTGAAACAGTTACTAGAGAAGTCAAAGAGAGACAATAGTGATGTTTTCCTGAATCTCTTGAATCTCAAAAACATTCCTCATGATAAACATCTTGGTTCACCTGCTCAGAGACTTCTGTCGAGACAAACTAGAACCACATTACCAGTCAGTAGTCAATTTTTGGCTCCATGTATCAAGAACAACATGTCAGTGAAAACCAATCTTTTGAAAAAGCGTTTAACCCAGAAGTCCTACTATGATAAGACCACTAATCCACTCAATCCATTACGAGAAGGAGAAGTGGTAAGGATGCAAATGTCCAGAAGTTACGATCGGATTGGTGTCATGAAGAGTATTTGCCCAGAGCCAAGATCGTACATTGTGAAATCACAAGGAGCAGAGTGTAGATGGAATCAGAAATATTTGAGATCGGTGTCCAAGCCTATACCACAGCACATAGCCTGTGAGAAAGACTCTTTATCTCAGAGTGAGTTGTCTGGTGTTCCAATTCCAGAGGAAGTTCAAAAGAATATTCCCATTCCTGTGATAAATCCAGAAGTTCCTGATACAAGTTGTACACAAAAGACTGTCCCTGTTGCTAAATTCAGTTCATATTGTTATGTTACGAGATCTGGTCGAATCTCCAGACCATGTAACAGATACACAGCGACTTGGACACGAACATTGTGTTTGTTTCTAATGTCTATAATAATGCATGCCTAATTCTAATGTTGTTTTTACCAAAGGCAATCTTTTTAAGAGGGAGGATGTAGATCAATGTTTGTGTATGTATCTTTAAGAAGCTATCCACGGGCTTGCACAAGTGTATAAATACTGAGCACGTCCAAGTCTGACTGCCATTTTGTAGTAATCTGTTATGATGTAAGCATGTATGTATGCAAGGTCTGTTGGTTAATCAGTTTGTTTATATTTCATGATGCTGCAATCCATCCTGATGTGTTTCTATGTATTAAAGCATCTAAATGAAATACCCTGCCTGCTTGTCATCTATGTTAGAGAGGGATGAGTGACAAGTTACTTGACCCATATCAGAGAATGCTGACATTCAGAAAAACAATCTGCCAATATAAGAGAGTCATTAAAATATGGAAAGATTTGCATGCCTTATAATCTGCAATGAACAAATCATTGAACCCACACATTGTAAATACCCTTGGTGCAGTAAACAGACCAGAAGGTAAGACAGAAAAATGAAAATGTAAGCCACATACTGAAAATCTTAAAAAAGTCTTAACTCTTTGAAAACTGGTACATGATGACAGGCATCTTTTAAGGCTAATGTTATCGAAAAACTGAGTGGAGGTTTGAGGGGTAAAGTATTATTGTGTAAATTGCACCTACCATAACAGTAGATGTTTGATTCCTCGCTGCTGCAGTAGCCTTTAGGCTATATGGTTTGTTTCCTGCCTAGGAAACAATAACCAGACAGCTTCAAAAAGCTTAGGATCCCCCTAATCCTACATTCTGACTGTTGATTGGCTAACCCGAAGGAGGAAAATCGGCAGTCAACAGTGAAGCTTTCTTCAAGACATTCTTGTCATACAAGGAGAGAAGAATGTAACAATCCTGAATCAAACAAACAATAATAACAATAAACATATAAAGTAGAAATAAACACAACTCTACTTCATATTCCAACTGCAACTATATAAAAGAGTAAGGGGATGGAGGGTGGGGGCAGCTACTGCAGCAGTGAGGAATCTGAACATCTACTGTTATGGTTAAGTGCAACTTACACAAATGTACTATGTTCATCATTCCCACTGGAGTAGCCTTTAGGCTATATGGGTTGATTGCCAAAGCCTATCCAACCTACGAGAAGGAAGGATGTGGATCCAGGATCCTCTGAAGAATAGTCCTAGTGAAGCTCAACTTGCACCTAGGAAAGGAATCCGGTTTGCAATGCTTTGTAAAGGTATGTACGGGGGACCATATAGCTGCCTCTAGAATGCTACTAGAGTCCACCCTTTCCAATATGCTATTGAAGAAGGCAAAGCTCTACTACAATGTACCATGATAGCACCTGGAATGGATTTACCATGGTGGGAATAACAAAAAAAAAAAAAAGCTGAGGACATCCACCTAGAAAATTTCTGTTTAGAAACATGATGTCTTTTGCTCCCTAATAAGAAACAAATAGCTGGTTGACTTTTCTAAAGGGCTTAGCTCTACCAAGATAAAATCTGACTTGGCTATGCACTTGTAGAGTTATGAAGAATCCTTTCTCCCTAGTTTTAGGTGCTGTGTAAAAAAAAACTAGGCTACTCCATCAGTGGAAATGATGAACACCAGAGATTAGAGGGACATCTTGCATTTTGGGACTTTTATATAGGCCAAGAAAAAGAGAAAGAAAGGAAAGGGAGTCTAGGGCTGGTGTCCAAGTTCCTTCTTTGTTTGGCACCAGAAAGATTATTGAATAGACTCCTTTCCCTGTATCATCTGGGGGTATTGGTTCTATGACCCTTAGAGGTAACATTTGTTCCAGAACTGGAGGAAATAGGGGAGTTTAATTTGACCATGAGTAGGAATCCTCCGTAAAGGAGGAAAAGACTCCTACTACCATCTGTATCCTTCCTGAATAACTCTCAGAACCCATTTGTCTGAGAATGTCTGTCACTGGAGGAAATGCAGTCATTGACTCTGGACAGATTTAAGGGGAGTTTTAATGAGGGAAATAGTGCTTCTGACTTTTTTGGACTGTTCTTTACTCTGAGACCTACCCCCTTCCTTTTTGAGTCTCCTTGCTATAGCTTTTTAAACTCTTGTTTGCTGGAGTCTTGCTGAGACTGTTTTGTTTCCTTTGAAAGAGTCTTGAATTAGAAAGGTCTTTCTGAAATTAGAAAAGGAAGGTTGAAAAATCTGTGTCTCTCATAATTAATTTTCTTCTTTCACCAACTCTTTTAAGAATCTCAGTAGCAAAAAGGCAGAACACTTTTTTATCAAATGAAAAATTGAAAAGCTCAGGTTTGACATTTTCTGGTAAGTTTGGGGAATGCAACCAAGCAAACCTCATTATTGATCCAGTAGCAGCTGCTCTGGATACAGCATCAATAGAATCATAAGAACACTTCAAAGGGTGTTATTTGAGAAGCAGACATTATTACAGATTTTAGAGACACTAACCTCGGAAGAAGAGAGGTTAGCAGTCATCCCTCATCATGTTCTCAAGATACGCCCATAAAAACATTTAACAATCAAGCTTGGCAGAATATAATTCAGCAAGTTAAGGTAGCGAAAGAATAAACTTTCTTTCGAAATCTATCAAAAGCTTTACCATCCTTGACTGAAGGAATAGGATTATCATTCACAATGTTTGGCAACAGATGGCATTGTTAATGAAATTACTGCAGGATCAGATTTGGGATTAGAAAACATATATTTATATGCCTGAGGGACTTTATGCAACCTATCAGACTGTTTAGATGAAGGGGTTAACTGCAGGCTGGTAAGAAAACATTTCTTAATATTGGTAAAACAAGAGGGACAGCTGCAAGTTGAGGAAAATACAGGTGTAATAAAACATAATGTTTCTGATGGGATACTGGAATTTCACTCTGTTCCCACCAAAACATTTTTTTTCATTTTATTTACAGTTTTACAAAAGGATAACTCTTTCTGAGGGGAAATTCTGAGAAAAAAATCTTTATTATCACAGTCTTCAGCTTGAGGAAACTTCTGTGGAGAGATAGACTCCCAAACCATTCCCTGATCTTCTGAATAGGAAGAATCAGAAAAAGAATGAAAGTACAGTTGTGCAATTTGCACTTACCATAACAATAGATGCCTATATTCCTCACTGCCGCAGTAGTCTTTGGCTATTTGGTTTGTGTCCTGCCGAGAGTACAACCTCCAGTCTTCAAAAAGCTATGCTAGTCCCTTGGATGGAAATCGGCAGTCAGAGTGTAGACAACTTTAGGATTTTGTTAACACAAACAAAAAGAGAAAGCTTACTTGTCCTGAAACCTCCCCTCCCAAATATATGAACATATAACTTTTTATCCCAACAACTATCTATATACAATACATTAGAAGGGGGTGGAAGGTGGGTGCAGCTATTGCAGCAGTGAGGAATTCAAATATTTACTGTATTAGTAAGTATAATTCATACAACTGTTCTATTTTCATCATTCTCACTGTTGCAGTCACCTTTGACTATTTTGTTGATAACCAAAGCTTATCCAACCCGGGAGGAGGAAGGAAAAGGGTCCAGGAGCCCCTGGAGACTGGACCTAGCAAAGCCAGTCCTGGACCTGGAAAAAGAATCCAGTTATATAATGCTTTATAAAAGCATGTACAGAGGATTGTGTAGTCTCTAGAATGCATCTAGAGTACACCCGTTTCCAAAATGCCATCAATGACAATAAGTCTCAATGAAAATGTGTCTTAATCATGCCTAGAAATGTTTTACCATGGTGGGATTAACAATAAAAGATATAGTAAGGAACAACCAACTGGAACTGCCTGAATTCATATGGGGTGTCCTTTTCCAGTTCTCATACTAGAAATTCTACAGCTGTATGGCTTTCCTAAAGCACTTCATACTAACAAGATAATACCGGAGTTGCAAAAACATGACCACAGTATATATAATTTATTCTCTCTGCTATTCAAATTTGGAAAGAAATGAGTGGGATAGATGGCTATATTCAAGGTACACACACAGTAGAAAGGGGGGGGCATTTTGTTTTTACACATAACTGCATATGCATGTAAAAGCACAAGGGCTAACCCAAAATGAATAGCTGCAACCAAGAAATTCACTTACAGATGTCAGCAATAAACCAGATAGTCTACCAGAAAAAGAGCCAGAATAGCTGATTCAGACATATACAGAAATAATTAGGATCTTTGCTTTTCCCAGGGAAAGTTGAGTGTCAATTGAATAACAGGTGACCTTAAATATTAACATAGAAACCTCTTTGTATAACAGCTTGAACAAAGCCTAAAATGAAGAGGAAGATCCATGGGAAGATATTTTGAAATGGCTGATATGAAACCTTTGCCAAAGGACTAAAGAGGCCATAGGATAGTAACTTGCACAAATGTTGGATAACCAGAGGTAATAATCCCACATAGGACCCTGGTTATAGGTAAGGCACCAACTTGAAAATCTCCACTTGTTAACAATAAGATTTCCTAGTAGCAGTATTTGGTACCTGCTGGATGTAAAACATGGCTAAAAGGTATTAGAATTCAATCATCTAGGCAGTCAGTTGAAGTTGTTTGAAATTAAAGTGTATCAGACCCCCATCTTGTGTGAGTAGATCCAATCTGTGAGGAAATTTGTGGTAACTGCCCCAGCCAATTCTACAAGAAAAGATAACTTATGCTGCCTGGGCCAAAAGGGGGTCACCACAATAATTTTTGGAGAATTCTTCTAAATCTTCAGAATGACACTGGATATCAATGGAAAGGGTGGACATATATATAGAAACATTCCCAACCTGGTGAAGAAAAAAATGCAGCTGTTTCCTAGGTATGCCTGCAAGGAGTCTTGCCACAGATTTTTTTTAGTTGTCTATTTTGAAGGAAGGCAAACAGATCTATTTGAGGTGTTCCCCCAACTGGATCTGTTTCTACAAGACCCCTTCATTCAGTTTCTATTTGTGAGGTCTGTCCTGGTGTTGCTCAGCTTGTCTGCAACTGCATTTTGCTCTGGCAGTATGCAACATGCTTGGAGGGTTATACAATGCTCAACAGCTAACTCCCAAGCCATCATAGCCAGCCTGAACAGGGAGTAAGACCTGGAGCTCCCCCTGTTTATGTGGTATTATCTATAATCACCTGTAATGGCCTCTGGGACCACAGGTCATAAAAAGAGTCTATATTGTGGATCAAAGCTAACATCTCTTTGACATTTACTTGTTTTGGTCTGTCTAAATTGTTTCACAGCCCTCTTAACCTTCACATCCATAGAAACTGCTTCCTAAGCAAAAACTAAAGTGGCTTACTGCCTCCATCAACGCAGTCCTCTTTTGATAAAGCCCAAAACTGGAATTAGAAAATCCCACAGGAGGAGAATGTTGTTTTTACACACTTCTAAAAAACATTGAATTTTTCTGATGTATAACTTGGCAAGAGGAATCATGAGAATCATTGAGACCTTGAACCCTATAATCTTGAGATATTCTCTGTCTGAAGTCTTAGACTGATTGGAGAAGACCAGGAAAGATTCTAGATACAAATTCCTCTCTTCCTGTGTTAGGACTGTCTTCAAAGAGACTTATCTTAAAAGAAGTGTCATGTGTGACAGAATCAAAGAGGATTTTTGAACATTTATCCAGAAGCTCAGATTGGTAAGCAGTGAAGAAATCCATGTTAAGAGCTCCTAACATCTGGCAAATGACTCTGTAAACAACAGCAATTCATCTAAACAAAGAAAAAATGTGAATGCCTTGCAGTCTACAATAAGCTATCCCTGGATCTAGGCATTTTGCAAACACCCTAGAAGCTAACTAAAAGGGTAATGCAGATAATTATGATAATGTGATCCTGACATACAATCTAAGAAATTTTCTGAAGCCTGTGGCAATGGGAATGTGGAAAGCCTTATTATGGTCTAATGTTACCATAAAACATAGAAGAATGGCTGGTAACAGACTCTGAAGGGTCAACAGTCTGAATTTTGATACTTTCACAAAGTGGATGTGGAAGGAAAGATCTAGAACTGGTCTCCAGGAATGCTCATTCTTTGAAACCAGAAGCATTTTGGAGTAGAAGCCCCCTTCCCATTTAAAGACACTGGTAATATGACTCCTGTGCTAAGCATGTGTTGAAGAACCTGAGGAAATAATTCTGGTTCTGAGGGTAGGGAGGAATTCTCCCTGAAAGAAGGTATGTGTATCCAGTGTCAACTGTAACCCTCCAGAACAACTATTAGTACCTACGAGTCTGAAACAATCTAATGCCAAAGGGAGAGACTGAGAGACAGTCTACAGGATGGACTAAGACAGGTAGGAAAAGGGGGCGAAGGAATGCTGCACATTCATTCTGAAGGTGTAGTCTTCCTTTTTCAGAAAGGGACCCCTTTTTATTGTTCTCCTCCTGCCATCTCTTTTGTGCTTCCTGACTGCAAGAAGATGGCAGGGCTTGATTATTTTGTCATTAAAAACAAAAAGCAGACGGTTTGTAAGATGTATAACATGGAGCCTGAAAAAGTACAGTTGAGTAAGTAAACTTCTACTGTTATGATAAGTTTACTTGCACAACTGTACTATGTTATTCATAATGATCACTGCTGCAGTAGCCCAAGTAATATGGGTAGATGACCATAGCCTAAAACAACTAGGAGGTGGAAGGGGAAGCTTACAGGAGCCCATGGAGAATGGTCCTAACAATGAATGACCTAGCCCCTGAAAAGGCATCTTCCTTGTGCATGTTAAAATTATGTACAGAGGACCAAGTTGCTGCTTCTAGAATCCTTCAAGTCCAAAAAGCTTTAGATGAAGCCAAGGCACTGGTAGTGTGTGCTTTGACCGTGTCTTTAATATAATTTTGCTGAGGTGTGTGAATAACAAAAGTTAATAGCCAGAGACAACCATTTTGAAATAGTCTGCTTTGTACAGGTTGTCTCTTCTTAACTTCACAAGAAATGAACAACTGATTGGAAGTTACGAAAGATTTTGTTCTATCAAGACAGTACCTGAGTTATCTGTGGACATCCAAGTTATAGAATATCCTCTTATCCCTCATTTTTGGGTTAGGGAAGAACACAGAGGATGGATAGTTTAGCTTAAAGTAAACTTGGATACCATTTTAAGTATAAATGAAGGATTAGTCCTCAAGGAAACCCTGTCTCTGTGAAAATTAAATAAGGTTGACCCACCATAAAAGCTTGCAACTCAGATACTCTTCTTGCAGAGATCAGAGCGATCAGTAAAACACCATTCCATGTTAAGAACCCCAAGTCAGCCAGATGAGCTGGTTCAAATGGAGCAAGTGTTAGCTTCTGTAACACAAAATTAAGATGCCAAGGGGGGGGGGGCAACATTTTTTTCTTGGAGGTCAGTTGTGCAATACCCATTTCAAAAATATTTTGACATACAAATGCCTTCAAAAAGGGGGATCCATGGACAGACAAGCTTAAATGGCTGGCAATGAACCCTGACAGAGGAGTAAGACAGGATATAGGAAAGCAACTCATACAAATACTGTAAAAACAGAGAAAGTACAGTTCTGTAAATTAAACATACCATAACAGTAGACATGCAAATGATCACTGTTGCACTAGCCTTAGCTATATGGCTTATATCCTGCATTGGATATATAAGCCAGACAGCTTCCAAAGCTTCAGGGCACCTTTCACATGACCAACCTGTCAGGCAGCTCAAACTGAGCTGACTAAAAAACAATTTTGGCATAAGGCCCTTCAGAGCTTTCTTGCCAGCAGAGAGAGGGAGACTGAGCCCTGAAAAGACACTGCTAGGAACAACAAAAAAATAAATGTCCACACTCTGACATGAAAAATGCACCAAAAAACAAGGGGGAATAGAGGGAGAGAGCAAGCAGCTACTGAAGCAGTGATCATTCAAACATCTACTGTAATGGTAAGTTTAACTTACACAATTGTATTATGTTCATCATATTGATCACTACTGCTATAGCCTTAGCTATGGGGATAGATTACCTTAGCTAAGTTAATTTGAGAGGTGGAAGGAGAAGAGCCCAGGAGCCTCTGGAGAATGGTCCTAGCAAAACTTGATCTGGACCTTAAGAAGGAATCAAGTTTGCAGTGCTTTTTAAAGGTATATACAGAGGACCAAGTAGCAGTTTCTAGAATATTTCTAGAATCCAGCCCTTTCCAAAATGCCATAAATTAAGCCAAGGCCCTGTCAGAGTAGGCCCTGACCCTATCTGGAGTTGTTTTGTTATGGTAAGTATAATAAAAGGTAATAGCCTTAGATAACAATTTGGAAATAGTCTGTTTTGACATAGGTTGTCCTTTCTTCTTACTTTCACAAGAAATAAACACTTGATCCAAAGATCTGAAAGATTTAGTTCTGTCAGTATAGTAACTGAGTTGTCCTCCAAGGTAGGAGGTATACTTTCTCCCTCATTTTTAAGTTCAAGAAGAAAATGGGGAGATAGATAGTTTGGCTAAAAGTAAATTTGGATACCACTTTGAGAAATAACTATTATTTTATGCCTAAAGAAACAATGTCCTCATGGAAAATGAGACAAGATTGACTCACCATGAAAGCTTGTAACTCAAATACCCTTATTGTAGAAGTGAGAGCAATCAGTAAAACTGTTTCCATATTAAGAACCTAATGTCAGCCAGATTAGCTGGTTCAAATGGAGCAAGTGCAAGTGTTAGCTTCTATAATACAACATTAAGATGCCAAGGTGGGGACACCAGTTTTCTAGGAGGCTTCTTCTGCAAACCCCCTTTCAAGAAAAATGTTAACATATGACTACATTGAAAGAGAAGGATCCATGGAAAGAAAGACCATAGTATAGTAACTCACACAAATATTGCAGAACCAGAGAACAACTAGCCCTGAATGGGTGCTAGATATGTTGTTGTCACAAACTACAAAAAAACTTCTCCATTTACTAATATATGATTTTCTAGTAGCAGGCTTTCTTGCCTCCATTAGTATCTGCTGTACATCCTTAGTGAACAGGTGCCTAAAATGAATTAAGAACCTATCATCCAGGCAGTCAATTGAAGTTGATTGATGACAGGGTTTATCAAACACCCCTGTTCTTGTGTGAGTAGATTCAGTCTGAGGAAGCTTATGGTAATTGCCCCTGGTCATTTCCAAAAGAAGGGAGAACCATGGTTGCCTGAGCCAGAAGGGAGTCACCACAGTGATCTTGGGGGATTCCTGTTCAATCTTCAGAAGTATCCTGGATATTAGTGGAAAGACATGCAGGAACATTCTTGTCCAATGAAAAGAAAAGGCATCTGTCTTCCAGGCCTTCTTGTGTGGAGTCCTGGAACAGATTCTTGCCAGTTGATTGTTCACAAAGAATCAAAGAGATCTACTTGAGGAACTCCCCACAGATGGATCAGATCTTGGAAGTATACACTTTTTTTCCTATACCTATCAATAATTCTCCTATCCTTGGATTTTCAAGATGGCTGCACACTGATCAAAAGCTTAACTTCAGCTCTTGCCAGTGTGAAAAAAAAAAAAAGAAACAGATAAGGGCTAGAAATTCTGCCAGTTTTAGTAAAATTCAATTACTGGCTATTAAGTACAGTGTCTGGGTGCCAGCAAAGAAGAAACTTAGAGGCCAAGAAAGAAAATCCACTAGAAAAGGTTAACTTGGGGCAGATAGCCTAGTATAAACCTATGAACCTATACCCCGTGAATCATCTATGTGTCACTGCTGGACAGAGGCACAACAAACTAATGGGTACAGTATTTTTTCGTATAAGGGGTGGCGTAAGCCACAAAAATTCGGGCTAGGCTTATAAATGCCTTGGGGCAGATAGCCTAGTATAAACCTATGAACCTATACAAAAAGCACTGAATGGGAAGAATCCTGCAGCTGTTCAGCAAAAAAGCAGTGCAAGCTCCAGCTTTGGTACAAGAGGTGGTTTCCAGTACTTTAGAAAAAAAAACAATCATATGTGCTCAGAGCTGATTAAAATAAATGAAACACTGAAGGGATACACCAACTCAATTGACAAAAAATCTTGGAAAATGGAAAAAAGCTTTAAACAGTCATTAAGAAGAATTGATAAAACTGCAAAAATCAGAGGTCAAAAATATAGAAAAGACTGGCAGAGTATGAGAATGCTCAAAAAGAGCTGTTTCAAAAATGTTAGAGTTAGAGGAAAAAGCATGCAGAGAAAACCTGATATTTTCTGCTGTTCCAGAGAAACTGGAAGGAACAGACTGTGTTAATTTTATGAAAGCATAAATAAGCAACTGGACTGGTACTCCACAGGAGGATTTGTTAATTTAAAGGGCACATTGAGTGTATGCTCCAAACCTGGAAATAAGAAAGCAGTCAAGACCTGTATTAGTAAAGATGCAATCATAACAGCAGAAAGAGGTAATCCTAAAAACATGTCAGAAGGGCAGGGTATTAAAACTGGAAACAGTGGTGTTTGTGGAAAATTATTATTCATTGTACACCAGACAGAAGAGAAGCAAATTTATCCCAGCAGTCATGGAATGTTAAGATTCAAACTTCTATATCCAGTTGTCTTCATAGTATTTTTTCCTGTAGAACAAGCTAAGGAGGACATATAAAAACCTGTCCAACAAAAAGTGAGCCATCAAACAAAAAGGGACTCTGCTTCGCATTCTTCTGATAACAGAGCTCAAAGAGAGACCTTGCCAGTGAAGCCTTTTTTGATGTTCCAAAAGAAAATGCTTGAGACAGAAAAAAGCACAGGAACTGACTAGAAGAATTGAGAGTACCTTGGACATGAACTGGAGTCTGTGGTTGGGGAATGGAAATGAGCAGAAAGACTAGCAACACTGAAATTAGTGACTACATATGAGGCAAAACATCAACTATATTTGTGAAGTATGGCTTTACAAAAAAAAGGGGTTGAGAAAGACTGGACTTTTGTTGACTTTGTTAAAATTGTGGAAGGACTGAAAGGCATATATCCCACTTCATGTCATTAGTGGATGGAAGCACACTGAACGGAAAAAAGTAACTAAGCAATACAATTTTTCCTATCTATATTTGTATAAAACATTTAATGATATAAAGTGTGTTATATAGTAAAGCATTTTCAGTGATTGTTGTAAGTGATAAAGACACTAAAGTAAACAAGTACTGTTTTTCAGTTTCATGAAATGTGTGCATTATAATGTAAAAAGGGGAAAAGTGTTGGACAAAAGCATGTTTAAGTTAATATGCTGTAATCTTAGGCAGAAAGGGTGGGAGATGGCATAAAAAAGTGCACTGATTATAACATGTAGAGTTGAGATGCTGTTTCCTACTTTTGCGCAGTTTGTTTGGAGTAATGCCCTTGGCTTAATCTAATAATTTTTGTGTATGTGTGTGTTTATGCATGTGGGTGTTAAGAATATTAAAACACTGTGAATGTAATGAAAAGTTTTCCTTTAGTAAATAAATTTCAGTTGTGAGTTGAGAAGTCTGCAGCTGAGGGAAACTGTGCATTCTGTTCTTATGTTTCCATGCAGATAGACTACATGTGCAACAATAAATCTTGAGAGTTCTGATTATTATGGGAATTGTAAAATCAAAAGTACAAGGTCAAGAAGCTTAGTAAAAAATTAAGTTTGAAGTTATTGGAAGCTAATAAGAGACATCTACTTTCCTGGTACTTAAATACTTCGATGCATTTATTAGAGCAGTGTATACTTTTAGTTTTATTTAAAGATAGCCAGGCAATTTTTTCTTAAGGCTAAAAGTTAATGTTTTCTGAACTCATACAAACTGTTTTTCACATTTGGGAGTGGAATAAAGATAAGACAAGAACATACAGCAATTAGTGTAAGTTGGAGCACAGACTGTAACATTTGACTTAGCATGAATATTTTTTTTAGATTAGGTAATGCCTGTGGGTACAACTGTTGATTTAAGATAATTGTTTCTATCAGGAGGGTTAAACTTCATTATTTGAAGATGTACATACTTTTCTGTGATTGTTTTAAGTTAAGAGGTTATAGGGTGTTTTGGGGGTACTTGATTTTTTTGTTTGAGGGTTTTCAGTAATACAAACAGTCTTATAAAATATGACATAGGTTCAAATGGAGATGATAGGAAACAACTGTATAAAACATCAACCTGCCAAACATTAGTGGGTGCACGTAACACAAAAGCTGGAAATAGACATTTAAAAAGCTGTCATGTATAATAGATGGGAATGATAACTACTCATCATAATGGCTACACTATCCATATTATTTTGGAATGTGAGGTACAGATGAAAAGGTAAGAATATTGAATTATATTAAGAAATACAGAGTGCAAATAGCAATGCTTCAGGACACACATTTGGAAAAAAGTAAGCAAATGAATTTGATAAAAAGGATTTCAGGATGGATATTCAGCAGAATATCAGGTACAAAGGAACAGGAAGTGCCTTTATTATTTCTACAGTCACTCCAATAGTGAAAGAAGGGGGGGTGATAATGGTAGATTTGTGGTAGTAAGTTGCTACTGGCAAGGAATATGCATTATGCTGGCCTGTCTTTACAGTATATTCCACCTAAAACTGCTAGTATGGAGCTTAAGAAAAAAATTGGAGAAATAATTGACTTTCAGCATGAAATATTACTTATAGGTGAGATCTGGCACTTGATTTGCAACAGTCAGGATTTATCTGGGGAATGTAGAAGGAAAATATAACAAAAGAGGATAGATTTCTTAATAGTGTTATGAAAATATTTGGTATAGAAGATGTGAATTCAGTAAAAGGAACACAGAGAGAAAATTTACATATTATCCCCAAAGATACAACTGGGCTAGACTAGACAGAAATTATATTTCACAGGAACATGTGCATCTAATTGAAAGCTTCGACACACGTATAATAACTATTTCAAATTATGAGCCTATAACAACTGAGATAAAATGCAGGGTAATGATGTAAAAATAAGAGACTGGCACTTCCCCACCTACCTGTTTAAAATAGAGGAATTTAAGGAATGGGTAGTGGAAATTATTCAATTAGGGAAGATTGAAATTTCTTCAGAGGTTATAGCTAATGAGTGGGATAAAATGAAAATGGAGTTTAAAAACAAGATAGAAATAAAAGAAAAAGAGATATGATTGAATAACAGGAATTATTTAGAGAGGCTGACAAAGGTTCAGATATTGCAGAATAAGAGGGATCTCACAAAATAAGAAGAGGCACAACCGCAGAGTGTTAAAGGGAAAAAATTAGGGAGTATCTGGATTATATGCATTAGTTCAGAAAGACTGCTGTTAATCAACTTTTTTTTAAATAACTCCGGAGCACAAAAAGGTTTAGTGCAATGATTTCAGTAGCAGAAAGTAGAAAGTGTTTCTGTCAAACTCAGGGAGCCTATAACAAGAAAATAAAACCTCAAATCCTGTACAGGTATTAGAGATATTTCAGAAATTTTAAGAAAATTTATATAAAGCAGAAAAATGCTTAAATCAGGAAAGACCACACATGGAAATATTTATAGAATAATTTATGCTAAGGTTAGAGGTAGATGAGGTTCAACAATAAACAGCTAAAACAGCAGATGAGACAAAACGGTGACACAATCATTCTGCAGGAAAGTCTCCAGTAATAGATGACATTCCTGTGGAACATTAGAAGGTAGGGGGATTAAAGTGATAAAACTCTGGAAGGCTTTGTTTTAACAGTATTTTAAAAGGCGGGGAAGCACCAACATTCTGGAAGAAAGCTGAGGTGGCTGTAATAACTGAAGATGGCAAATACTCATCAGAACTAACTTCATATAGGCCCATTTCAATTGTTAACCATGATTATAAAGTGTCTATATCTATAACAGCTAAATGAATGGCAAAGGTGTTGCAACAGTTGATAGATATTGATCAGTGTGTTTTTGTGTGGGGGGTGGAGGCATACACTGGGCAACATTAACAGAACAATGATAATCCAAAGGGAAGCAGAATGTATGAAAACACTGCTGCTGTTGGTGGGTCTTGATGCAGATAAAGCATTCAAAAGAGTAAGCTGGGATTCTATCAGCAATGTAATGGAAGCATTTGCATTTCCTGATATAATAATAAGGTTAATTGATGAGGATATATGAAGGAACAGAGGCAGAAGTTAAAATGTGAGGTTCCTTTCGTACAAGTTGCCTGAACAGAGGAACCAGGTAGGGGTGTCATCTTTCCCCTTTCTTATTTGCTTTATATTTAGAGCCACTGGCAAAGAAAATAAGAGGCTCAGAAATACAAGGATATAATTGGTATGATAATCAAGAAAAGTTGGCTTTGTTTGCAGACGGAATATTTTTTGTACCTGATAAAACCAGAAAAGGACATATCAGTGTTTTGGAACATTTTGAGACCATTTCGAATCTTTTTGGGATATAAAATTAATGAAGAAAAAAGAAAGACTATAGCTGTAAACTATGTACCCACACATGAATTGATTCAACAATCTCCATATTTATGGGGACACAATACAATGAAGTATTAATGGATTTAAAAGATTCTGTTATGGCAGCTAACGATATGTGAGAAGAGACTAAAAAAAGAAGTTATGTACTCACCATAACATTCCATCTGTGTCATCCACTTTCATTCTTCCTCAGCTATTGGGTTCCAAACCAGCAGATCTGACTCAGCCACTGCTAAAGCTCACGGCAACCAAATCTCTTGAGTTTCACCTTTACCTACAATGCACCTCCCCCAAATACCTCAGATCTTGTTTTCTGCTTAGTAGAGAGTAAAAGATGAAAGAGGTTAATGGAGAAGCCATATGTAAAAAAAAAAAAAAAATAAAAAATGAAAGAGGTTAATGGAGAAGCCATATGTAAAAAAAAAAAAAAAAAAAAAAAAAAAACAAGTATACAGGGATCCTGTAAATACTTGTTCCTCCAGAGTTTTAGATAGGGGTTGGTGGGAGGGGAGTTGAAGAAGAATGAAAATGGACAACATAGATGTAACATTATGGTGACTACATAACTTCTTTATCTGCTGTTGTCAATTTTCATTCTATCCTCAACTGCTGGGACAGAGTCCCTAGCTGTTTCCAGGGGTGGACTCAATGAAGGATATTCCTGAGCACCATAAAACCAAATGATGCCCTAACTCTGGAGACCAGATCCAACCTATAATGAGTGACAAAGGTATGGGGATTAGCCCAAGTTGCTGCCGCACATATATCATCCATGGACATTCTTGATTGAAAAGCTGTGGAAGTAGCCATGGATCTAGTGGAGTGTGCTTTCAAGGAATGTGGAAGAGTAATGCCAAGTTTAGTATAAACAAAGGATATGCAATTTGTCAACCACTTTGATAACATAATCTTCGAAATTGGTTTTCCCAAAGTTGGTTGAGAGAATGAGATAAACAACTGGTCGGCTTTTCTGATTTTCTTGTTCCTATGCAAATAGAAGTATAATTGTCTATGAACATCCAGTAAATGCAAGATATATTCTCCTTTGTTGGTAAACTTAGGAAAGAACACTGGCAAATTAATAGCTTGATTAATATTGGATTCTGATACAACCATCAGCGGAAAGGATGGATTAGTATGTGAGGTCATGCTATCTTTGTGGAAAATTAAGTATGGAGGTTTACAGGATAATGCCTGAATCTCCAAATTTTTTCTTGCAGAAATAATGGCAACCAAGAAAATTGTTCCATGTAAGATATTTTAAGTCACATTTAGCCGCTGGTTCAAAAGGGGATTCTGTGAGAGACTGCAGCATCAGATTTAAATCCCATGGAGGGGTAGGATCTTTAAAAGTAGGCCTTAGGAGGACAGTACCTTTTAAGAAAGCCTTGCTCAACTTGTGAGACACTATAGAGGAGTCATTAAATTGAATGCGATAATTGGAAATTGCTGCCAGTTGCACTTTAATGGTTGAAGAACTAGCACCATTTAGAAATAAGTGCAATAGAAAGTCCAAAATGCAACTGATAGGGGCTGAAAATGGGTCAGAATTGTACAGTTGTGCCCAAATAATGAACTTTTCCATTTTCTGGAATATATTTTTCTTGTTGAGGGTTTATGGGAAGACAAAATTATACGGTGAACAGGTCAAGACAGCATGGAGTGTCTGGCTATTAATGGAATTGGAGAAGCCAAGCAGTTAGCCTGAGGTCTGGTATATCTGGATCTGTCATATCTAAAGGGTGAGACAGGAGATCCAGAGTCAGATCTAGGTTCCATGGTGGCTGAACTAAGTGACACCAAAGGAAGGGAAACCAAATTTGTCAAGGCCAATAGGGTACAATAAGGATTACTTTGCACTTTGACCTGGCAGCTTTCTGCAGAAATTTTGGGATCAATGGAATTGGTGAATAAGCATAGAGAAGAAAGGGGGACCAATTGTGGAGTAGAGCATCCCTCGGTGACTTCCCCTGTGGAGCAATTAGGGCAAAGTATTTACTACACTTGTTGCTTAGGGGAGAGGGAGCAAGGCTGGTCCCATTGATTGAAAATCTTGTCCACCACTCCTTTGTTGAGGATAGTACCTGCTCAGTTTCTCTGCTATCACATTGGATTTCCCTGGAATGTGCATTGCTACTAGAAAGCAGTTGGAAGAGATCACTCATTGCCAGACCCTGAGAGCTTCTCGACACAATAGGTAGGATTTGGTTCCCACTTGTTTGTTGATGTACCATACAACTGACATGTTGCCTGTTTGAATCTCAATTGTCCCAGAGGAAGAGCATCTTGAAATGCCTGCAACACTAAGAGTACTGCTCACATCTCCAGGACATTTATGTGCAAACTGGCCTCCTCGGGGGACCAAGTGCACTGGACTGTCTTTTCCAGATAATGCCCCCCCCCACCCAATCTGGGAAGCATCCATGGTTACTATGCCCTGAGGGTTGTTGGAGAATGAAAGGACGTCCTTGAAATATTTGGTCAGATTGAATCGACCAACTCAGATCTCTTTTGCATGTCTGGATAATACTTATCTGGTACGACATTGATAAAAGATTTAGCAAAATACTCCGGTAGCACCAATAAGCGTTAAAACACCAGCAATCACGGTAGTTGGCAAACAGTCTGTTTAATATATCCACATCACGCCACAACGACAAACAAAATAAAACAACATAAAGTACGAACAAGAACGGAGCACTGTTACACTTAGGATGGCAGAAAACTAAATAACGCCAAAAATGGATTACGCCAAATAATATTCCAACAGTTAAGCGCTTTCAACCAGTGTCCCTGGTCTTCATCAGAACTGTTGACAATAAACATACATTGAATTTAAATAAGTTCTTTGGCACCAAAAAACTTTTGCATCTTTAAAGGTACAGTATACATATTATTCCTGAATCAGTATGTTACATCCAGTTATATACAAAGTAAACGATCCATAAGTATAATCAAAAGACTTGCTGTAAAAATACTTGCTGTGAAAATATGAACATTTATCAAAATTCCTATCTAATGCCATGCATCAATAATAAACTTGTCACACTAATCCTGCGTACCAACAATGATTTGCGTACTAGTTGATTAACGCAAATGAGTCTTCTCAAGTAAGCAGCCCCTATGCTAATGTGTGAATGTTATGTTTTGATTGCATATGTATACACAATTTGATTACTTTGATCATTTGATAGTTAATATATATTTATATATTTATATTTACATTCACACATTGACAGCATATAGTTATCAAGTGCAGTATCAAAATATTTATACTGACAACGTTTAAAAAGGCCATCAATTTTGTGTTTCTTTTTATAACTATACGCACACGAATAATATTACACAAGCTGGTAATAATTTGATATTTTTATACATATTTTTGTATATATTAGATTAGCATAGGGGCTGCTTACTTGAGAAGACTCATTTGTGTTAATCAACTAGTACGCAAATCATTGTTGGTACGCAGGATTAGTGTGACAAGTTTATTATTGATGCATGGCATTAGATAGTCCTCTTCCTGGGCACCTCCTCAGTGGGATGCTCTGGGGAGGTATCAGAAGAGGAAATCAGAATTCCCTAACAAGGAACATGGGTCTTTGGTACTGAATGTCCCTGTGGAGAAAAGTAGAGAGGCTCTTGATGTTGAGACAAAAAGGTAGAATGTCTAGGATCCAAGGGATAAGGCTCTATCAGACCTGCTGAGGCAGAGAAAACTCTCTTTGCAGCCTCAAAGGTAGAGCTCATGGGAGAGGAAGAGGGGTTCTGATCTGAGAAAGTGAGCTTCTGAATCATTGCCCCCCCCCCCTTCGCTGTGATGGCAATACCCCCAAGGTGGAAACGAGAGCCAAACTGGCTTAATGACAGAACCCACACTGTTAAAGTAGCCCACTCAAAATCCAGCTCCACACAAGTGACAAGCAAAGTACCTCAGGGTTCAGTCCTGGGACCACTCTCGTTTGGCATCTGCTTCTCTGAAGTACAAGCCAGCACTAAGGGACTCTGGCTAACAAAGTTCGCAGATGATGTGGATATTTTACAAAAGGGCCTTACAGAAACAGATGCTTGGTGCCAGAGCCATGGGCTCAAGCTCAATGCCAAGAAATGTATAGTTATCCCCTTTGTGAAGAAACATTTACCCATGAATTACCACATAAGTGGCAGCACACTAAACACCGAAAGTGTGATATGGGACTTAGGGACACAGGTGGACAGTGGTCTTACCTTCGATAGCCACAACAGTCATGAAATCCTTCTATGTGGCACACCTCATCACTAAGGGCTTTTCATCCAGAAAAAAGGAGGTCATTGTCCCACTGTACTCATCCCTCATTAGACCCATTATAAAGTACAACGCCCCATTTAGTATGTACCTCACAAGACATCTGCAACATCTGGAAAGGCCATAGAAATACCTCACTAAAAGAATCACAGGCCTAAAACAGATGCCCTATGCTGACCGTCTAAAAAAACTCCAGCTATACTCTGTCACATATCGCCTACTCAGAGGTGATCTCTGCATAAAATACAAGGCTATGTCAAACCCAGTGCTGCTGGGCATGCTACACTTAAAGAAATCCCAATCCCTCAGAGCCACATGCTCCAGGGATCTAAACCTGGTCATCACAATGAACAAAACATGCTGGAGGGATAGGTTTCTGACCCAGAGACTCCCCATACTCTGGAATAAACTGCCCATACATGTCAAGCTGAGTGCCTCTTTGGCCCTCTTCAAAAGGAACGTTGACGATTGGATGGGGGATAGAAAATTCACCTCAGGGATCATGTCAGTAACCCTGCTAGACAGGGGACCAGGCAAGTAAATATTCTAGGAAGAAATAGCCAGGGAATTATTATGGCTAGGCTTGTATAGGCCCTAGGGCTGTTAGCCTAGTACCAACCTATGAACTATCCAGTGCTGATGCGCTGAGATGCAGTGACAGCTCCGAAAACTTCTGAGTCAAATGGTGCACCCCAGATCCGACAGACAGACTTCGGCTCCGAGAGCTCTCTGGATCTGAGTGGATTGGAGGTCTCAGAGAGGATTTCAGATCTGATGATATGGAAATCATGGGTTCAGAGGGTGATGGATCCAGATGGCTATGATCCTGGGACTCCAAAGCAACAGAAGGTGTCAGAGGAGGAATTTGTAAAGGGGGTATTGTGGAAGGATGGATAATCTGACCCAGAATGTAGGTACCAAAGGAAAGCCAATCTGTCCCTGCGCCTAGAGGATCTAGACCAGGAAATTAGCCCTCCTGGCTATAACATCCTCAGAAATGACCGTAAAATAAAAAAAGGTGGGGGGTTAGCCATTCTCTATAAATCTAATCTCCAAATTTCCCCCATTAATGTGCTTCCATCATTAGGCTCTAGAACTGAAACCCTATCTATTAAACTCCAAATCAATAACTCCAAATCCATCTATATAATCTGCATGTATCTACCTCCAGGGAATAACACTCATTCTCTAGAAAACCTGCTGAGTCACCTCTCTACCCAACTACCCCAGGAGACCATTGTACTTGGTGACGTTAACATAGACTGGTCCACTTGTAGTTCTCTAAACCCTACCAACCACATAAACCTCTTTGGTTTCTCCCAATTAATAACAACTCCTACAAGAATCCATAAACCTAATAATAAGGAAAGTACTCTAGACTGGATTCTTATAAATAGATACCCTGAATCTTATACTCCAGGAACCCTTCCAGACGATATCAGTGACCACGTACTTACCTATGTTATTAGACAAAAAGTTCATATTGCAACTACTCATAATCTCAAAACCTACCACTTAAAAAGATTCTTTAATCCAGACAGCTTCTTAACCGAATTGCAAGCATGTGACTGGTCACCACTAACCTATCTAGAACTAGACGAAGCTGTCACCTATTTTAATACAAACTTTCTTCAAATCCTAGACTCCCATGCACCTTACCGCTCTACTAGAATAAAAACCAAAACTGCCCCTTGGCTCACAAAACAAACTAGGCAAAAGATACTCCTTAGAAATAAAATCTGGCCAAATGGAGATCTACCAAATGCACAACAACCCACCTCCAATTTAAACAACTAAGAAATACCACCAAAAAGGATATTCTTAGAGACAAAAAGGATTTTTTTTCTACACCTTCAACAAACCAATCAACAAACCCCACAAAAATTCTGGTCTGGGATAAACAAACTTCTTCAGCCAGGTCACACTACTACTCCTGACCCAACCGGTTTCAACAATAGCAACTCCAACCTAATCCCTGATGCCTTTAATAACTATTTCACAGATGCCATTCAAACCCTAGCCAATTCTTTACCACCTCCCACTGCTACCCAACCTAATAACTGCAATACTTCTTTACCCACCTTTCAAATACAACCTGTATCTACTTCTCTCATCTGTAAGCTTCTTCAAAAATTGAAACCTTGTACCCCTTCTGCTGACCATCTCCCATCTGAATACCTACAAATTGCCGCAAAAGCCATAGACTATCCCATCTCAATCCTTATTAACAGAACTATCTCTGAGGGCAAAATCCCTACTTTATGGAAAATATCCCATATCATCCCTCTTCATAAAGGAGGACCATCTACTGAGCTCTCCAACTTTCGCCCTATTGCTCTACTCTCCCCATTAGCTAAGATAATGGAAAAATGTATTCACAAACAACTGCTTAACCACTTACTACAAAATAACCTACTGGCAAACTGCCAACATGGCTTCAGGCCATTCCATAACACATCTACTGCCCTTTTATCCTTTACGGACACTATATATAAAAATCGTAACAATAACTCTTTCTCCTCTGCTCTATTCATTGACCTGTCAAAAGCCTTTGACATGGTTAACCATAACCTACTATTAAACAAACTAAAGGCTCACTCCCTCGATGCTCAAGCCATACAATGGTTTAGGTCTTATCTGGAAAATAGACAGCAAGCAGTACTTTGGCATAACAATCTGTCTTCACTACTTCCAGTAAATATTGAAGTACCCCAGGGCTCTATCCTAGGTCCCCTACTCTTCTCCTTATTTATTAATAACTTACACATGAACTTACCTCAAGCCACCTGCATTCAATATGCTGATGACTCCACTTTAATCTGCACAGCCAAGAATATATCCTCTCTCCACTCCCTTACCCAAACTGTTTTTCAGAATGTGGAAAACTGGTTTATGCAACACTGCCTCCTCCTTAATCCCAAAAAAACAAAACTACTGCTTTTTACTCCTACTCATAAATCACCCATTCCTTTCTTCTCTTTAACCTCTAACAATAGTACCAACATCAACCCAGAGACTACAACCCGCCTGCTAGGTGTAACTATTGATAATCATCTCAACTATGATGAACACATAAACTCTACTATAAAGTCTGTTAACAGAAAACTTGGCACCTTCTATAGAATAAAACCCTTCCTTACCCCTCCTGCTAGGAAAGCAATTGCCCAAACCCACCTTATCTCTACCCTCTTCTATGCCTCTGTTATATATACCAACCTATCCAATAATAACCTTTCCAAACTCTCCACCTGTTATAATAGTATAGCTAGATTCATCACATGTTCCCCCTTTAAAACTCACCACTACCTTAACCTCAAACAACTTGGATGGCTAGAACTGAAAAACCAGATACTCTTTCAACAATTACTTATTATACACAAGACCCTGTACCACCCTAACAACACTCCTATCCTCACTCATCTACTTACACCTTACACTAATCTAGCTACACTACGCTCTGCTAACAAGCTTCTAGTTTCCTCAAATAAAGCCAACAACAAAGCCGGGGATTCACTTTTCTCAAACACTGCAGGAAAATTCTGGAATCGGCTTCCTGCGGAATTATCTACCCTTGCTTCTACTTCTCTTTTTAAAAAACATCTTAAAGAACATCTGAAAGCTCATTGGCTTTGTCCATGTACTAACCCAGACTGACTTCTTTTTCCCCTTCTATTCTTAACCCTATCCCTTCTCCTTTAACCTGTACTTCCAAATCATACTACTACTCTTCCTCTTGAATAACACAATGACATATATATTCTCGTTCCTATAACTATGACTTGCTCATACCATTTAGTGTGATTTGTAGAATTGTTTTTAGTTTGTTTTTTTATATAATTGTTTATTTAATTTCCACTATTACTGTTTGGTACACAAATGTATTATTATAACTGTTCACTAGACCATTGCTACCTCTGTATTTATTCTTAATAGTTCTATGTATTGTTAACTGTCTCAATATTCATGTTTGGAGCTTTTCTCCCCGGGCCTCTACTGAAAATGGACATATATCCAGCTAGACTAGCCCAGTCAACAAATGTAAAATAAATAAATAAATAAATAAATAAATCTTCCTCACCACTCTCTCCACTTTTCTGTGAGGCTTCTGGAAGAATGAGTAGAGTAGATGAATGGAGACATCAGTCTTTGTAAAAAGGGCAATGGGAGCCTGTCAGGAACTTGATCCATGGATGAGGAGTATCTTGTGTGTGGAAGTGAAGGCATTTCAATAACTTCTGTCAGTGTTGGATTCAGTGGGTAGAATCCGATGATTTAACATGTTTCTGATGCGATTTTGTCAGAGTCGGATCCGGTAGTGTTGAGACAGTCTACTCAGATGAATCTGTATGCTTCTGCACTCTCAGTTTTTTCAGATCTGAGGTTGAGACCAGGTCCTTTTGACTTCTCTTTCTTGAAGAGTCAGAAGAAGATTTTAAAGAAGGTCTAGGTTTAAGTGACTCAGATATGGCTTCTCCAAAGGATGAAGGAATGAGACCTTTCAAAATCAACTTGTTCTTACATTCTGTAAGAGCGTGGGGGTTGAAGCCATGGTAAATTGAGCAATCCTCTTGTAAATGAAGAGGGCCAGGCAATAAACACAAAGCATGTGGGCATCAGAAACTGGCAATTTACGTCCACACAATACATTTTTTAAACCCAGCAGGTTTGTCAGCCATAATGAGCAATGAACAATAATAATGCCAGGAACAACAACTATAAATCAGAGGAATTATACAGGGAAAAAAAAAGAGTATAATAGACAATTTTTTTTTAACTAGTAAGAAAATAGGGTAAGGGAATATGAATAATGGTAAAGACAGGCTACGACAGAGTCATAAGGAAGGAGAGAATACGAAGGTAAGGGAATACCAACAATGGTAAAGAAAGGCTACGACAGAGTCATAAGAAGGGAGAGATACTAATGATAGTATCTAAGACGTGCCAAGTAATGTAGAAATTAAGACATATAGTAATATGACAAGGAGAGAGTGAAGATAAAGATTATTAATTAGTGATTTGAGAGAAAAGAACAGTCAAAATATAATAAAATGTAACTTATCTGTCATACAGCTCAAGAAAGATGGTAGACCATGTCTGTTAGTTTGAAGCAACAAAGGAGACCCAAGGTATTTGGGGAAGGTGCATTGTGGGTAAGGGAGAAGCTTGAGAGATTTGGTTGCCATGAGTTTTAACAATGGCTACGTCAGATCCAATGGTTTGGATCCAAACCCAATAGTTGAGGATAGAATGAAAATTGACAACATCAGATTAAAAATGAATATAAAAACTGATAAACTGATGCTATTGTTTATGGATATGGATAGCAAGACACAAGTTGTGAAAATGTTTTGAGTTCCTTAAGTTTTGTACACAGGCTATGCATATTTTTTTAATAACTGTGGACAATAATTAATAAAGAATTGAAGGACTTTATTTGGGAGAGGAAGAGGCGATGGTCAAGTGGGATAAGTTGATCCTATCATTAGAATAAAGTTGTTTAGGATTACCTGCTTTGAATGTATATTTTAGCGCTACACAGTTAAGGTTCAGACACACAACACAAACAGAAAGCTATAAACCAAAGAGGAAAGGGATGATGATGATGAAACAAAGGGGATATTCAAGAAATAGGGAGACAGTGGAATTTTAGATGGAAATCCTTTAGCAGAACAACCACACAGAATATTATATTCATAAAGCAGCAGAAAGTATTCTAAGAATTAAGCGAACATGAGAATGGAGAAAGCAGATTTTTCTGACAGGGATGACTGATTAGGGTATAGAGAATAGGCAAGAGGGTCTGTAGTTTACTGGGACAAAATGGCAATGGAACCAAGGTATTGGGAGCACATAACTAGAGAGTGGAAGGCAATGGAATGGGAAGAGACCAAGGAGACATTTGGACTGCAGGCTAGAGACTGCATTACCTATCAGAGACTGATATCAGGGTATAGGCAAAGATACAGGGAATCATAAGTGAAAGACCTGCTCTGGTAGAGTTTTTAGTTGAACCTGGAACAGAAACTGCTGTTAAAAAAGGAGTAATTAGTAGGGTATATAAAATATTGCACAACTATAGGAACCAATCAGAGGAGGTTAGACAAGATTGGAAAGAGAGATTGGATAAGCAATTCTCAAGACTTTAATGGGAGGTCATATGTATGGATCCCAAACATGCAACAAAGTCTAGAAGATTTGTTTGGAAGTATTTGCATAGGTATTTTTGTGCCCCAAGGGCACTCCAAAAATTCCTCAAGTAGATACCAAATGCTGGCACTGTGATAGGGAAAAAAGAGGCAACTAGGAACATTTATTTTGGGAGTGTAATGAGTTGGCAGACTTTAAAATGTCTCTACAGTATACTGTCTCAGAAATATTGGGTGAGTGAATGGGTGTAACCAAAGAAATTATTTTTTTTTTAGATGGGATACATGATCTGCAAGGCATAAACACAGTAAGGTCTTGTTAAGTTTAATTTTGGTGGCTGCTCAAATAGCAATTACTAGAAAATGGTAATCAAAATCTAAACTAACTTTATTTGAAGTACTGAATACTGTAACAGATAGTGGGATCTTTAGAAAAGGTTAGGAGCAAACTACATAGAAAAGAAATGGAAATTCTGGGAACAATACAGATAGAATAATATTTTGCAGGAGGAGTGAGGTTTAAGGGAAGGCAGGAGTTGAGCAACTCATGTAATGTTGGATTGATGATAGTTATATAAAAGATAACAGTATAATGTTTGTAACTGTGAACATGTTAATATGGTTTGTTTTATTTTATATAAAATGTTTGTTTGCCTATGCCTTAAGTGATAATTCAATACAGGTATTAAACAATTCTCGTTCTTATTAGAAAGAGTAGGATTAGGATTAGGATTAGCGAAGTGCTTAGCAGCAATGTGATCAACTACAGCTATAGCTGCTGGGTCAGGTTTGAGAAGTATATAAAAATGTAAAAGCCCGAGGAGTTTTATACATCCTATCGGACTTTTTAGGAGCAGCTGGCTGACTATCATGAAAATGGCAAGCAGTAACAAACACACATCCTCTAAAGCAGATGCAACTGGAGAAATGGGTGCAGGTTCTGGAAGATCCTTATGTAACAACTCATAGTATTTTCTGAGGGACTGAGAAACCTCAGTATTCTCCCACTAACACTGGCACATTGTAGCAATTGTCAAAGGAAAGAGAACCCCCCCCCTCCCCAGGAGAATCAGAGATTGTGCTCTCCTCTGAATCAGAAATCTGAGGAGGAAAAAAGAAGTTATGTGCTTACCATAATGTTCCATATATGTTGTCCATTTTCATTCTTCCTCAATGTATGGGTTCGGATCCAAAAGTCGGATCCGACTCAACTGTTATTCTAGCTTGTGGCCATCAACAAACTCTCAGGCTCCTTCCCTACCCATAATGCACCAACCCTAACATCCCTCAGAACTTGTCTGCAGCTTGAGATGAAGACCATAAAGAATTGTCATAACTACAGTTCAACACATGGGACATGTGGTACCCCAAAAATTTCATGCCTCCAGAATTCACTTGTAATAAATGTAGGGTGGGGAGTTGATGAAGAATGAAAATGGACACCACAGATGGAATGTTATGGTAAATACATTACTTCTTTATCTGATGTTGTCAATTTTCATTCTTCCTCAACGTATGGGACAGAGCCCCCAAATATCTAAATTCCTGAATGGATTTTAATGAAGGTATTCCTGAGTATGGTTAAAACAAATGTCTCTCTTTCTCGTGAGACCAGCTCCAATTTCTAATGAATGATAAAGGTATTAGGATTTGACCAAGAAGTTATCCCATAACTAGATTCCACTCGTAGTCTAGACTGGAACATAGTGGAAGTGGTCATAGGTGTATTTGAAAGAGCCTGCATTGTTGGTTTGTTAGTGGGAAATTCAATTTTGTGGAGACAAACAAAATATAATATGTCAACGTTTGTGACCAATTTGACTGTTTTGTAATGTGTCAAGGAAGCCAAGAATTGATCTGTCTTCTTAAGTTGTTAGTTCTGTGCAGGAAGAAACACCATTATCTATAAACATCTAGTAATTGCAGCATATACTCCCCTTTATTTGGAAAGTCTCAGAAAAAATAATGGCAGGTTAATTTGGTTGGTTAATGCTGGATTCTGACACTGCCTTCAGTAGGGAGGAAGTATCAGTATGTGAAGTGTCCCTATCCATGTGGAAACACAAGATGGGGCCTTAGAATATAATGCTTGAAGTTCTGACATTATCCAACGGAAGTAAATACAACTAAAAGGATAGAGTTCCAGGTAAAGAATTTTAGAGTACATTTGGCTGTAGTTTGAAAAGAAGACTGTGTCAATGTTCACCGTACCAACTATATATAACATGGTGGTATGAGGTCTTTGTAAGGAGGTCTAAGTAGAAGAAAACCATTAAAAAATGCTTTGCAAAGTTTAGAAAAAAAACAGAAGAATTCTGAAAATCTACATAGAAATTTGAGAAAGGTTGTAAGTAGAAGTTAGACATTTGATAAACTAGCACTTCCTTAAAATAAGCTGGCTAGAAATTCAAGGACAAAATGTATCACAGCTTTGAAAGGTTCTACCTAATACTGCTCTACTCAACAAAGAAAAAATATTCTCCATAAATTTCTGTAGAGATTCCTCACATAAAGTTGTTATGGGAAGGTAAAAAAATGGAATGGACTGGCGAAAAAGAAAGCATGGGTTGCCTGGCTAGCAATATAATCAAAAAGAAAAAAAAAAGCAATTTTAGGCTAGAGATGTGCAGATAAATTGTGCCTGTCAGGTGAGGCAGTTCTGTAGACAGATCTAAAATCGAAGGTGTGTACAGTTAAAAAAGGGTCAAAGGAAGGGGAACCATCTTATTCGAGATCAGCAAGATACATTGAGGATGTGGCTGCTTTCTGAAGTAATCTACTAAGTGCCTATCATGTTTTATATTCTTCCACCTTGTTGTTGTTGTACATGTTTAGTTTGCATAAACTGTTTCTTCCATTTAAATATGCAATTTCATTTGCCTCAAATCTATACTCCTGGACACAGAATGAAAAACTGTCCTTATGAAGTGAATGAATAAACCACATCCATCACTTTGTTGCTGAGACACAAGATGTGAGGAAGTAAGGTGGACCTGCCCAAGTTGATAGCTATCATGTTGAACTTCCTCGGAAAATGGGCTACAACTACAAAGCAGTTGGAAGAATCGCCAGTTGCCACAATTTCAGTATATATGTTAGCCTCCTTGAGGGATCAAATTCCCTGGACTGTATTCCCCTAGAATTGTCCACTCCATCCAATCTGGGAAGCATTCATGGTCACTGTGGCCTTGGGTGGAGAAAGAAAAAATGATGGGCTAGCACAGTTGTATTGACTGTATCCACCCAGAAAGACAGACTTTGCTTAACTGAGTTATCATTACTGACATAGGTTGACAGAGAGTTTATCATTGTATTTGCAGCATCTATTCATGGTAAAGAAATAGGACTATTGTCATTGACATTGACCCCAGAACTTGTGGAATAACTCCTGCTGATATTCTGGTACTACCAAATATTTTCTGAGCTACTGTTTGTACTCTGTAAAGGGGTAGAGATGCTAGGATAGACACCATGTTGAAAAAATGTTCCTATAAACTCTAATGTGTAGGTCAGTTAGAATTGTGACTTATTGATGGATATCCCAAATTGTGGACAAGCCTACTGCACTTAATCTCAAATTTGTACCAGTACTACCTTATAGTCTAGGCAGAAGGGGGCAGGATAACTAAACCTGTGCCAGCCTTCCCTAGGAGTGTCTGTGTGTTTGTATATAAATCAAATCTCAAAGTGTGTGCGTCAACTACTTGGGCAGGGACACGAAGCACTGGTTGGAAAGAGTTGGTGCTGGACATTTTGGCTTGACAACCCAGCTGAGATCTTAACCCTATATCTGTGCCAGTGGGGAGTCTTATTGGGGATCTGGAGAGACAGGGAGAAACCAGCCCCAGACTGACTGTGATGTCTGTGTGCTCTCAATGGAAATTGTACTTTACTGTGTGTGTACTTGTCATCCTCCCAATGTGCATTGGTGCTAGTGGTGAGGATTGAGGCTCCTTTATTACTGGGCCAGTGCAGGGGCATCACATATTGGTTGGCAGTGGTGGGATATCCACATCACATATTGTTTGGCATTGGTGGAATAGCCACATCACATATTAATTTGTTGATAGTGGTGTGGATATTGGATTCCTGTAGTTTGTGTATAGTGATCCCTGAAGGGGCTTGTGATCAGCCACGCAGTGAACATTCAGAGTTCATATGGCAATTGTTTTATTTTTTTTGTTAGCTTAGTCAGGGAGCGCAGGCAAGCATGTCAGCAGAGGAATATGGTAAGCTGACAAGGAGCCAGTTGGCTGAGATGTGCCAGGCTAAAGGACTGGTGCATGCCAACTTGACTAAGGCAGGCATGATTGCAGCTTTAGTCACAGCTGCATCAGGAATAGCAACCAGGACGACAATCAGACTGGCCGTGGAGATGTACAACTCAGAGAATGGACAGCTCAATCTTTTCACAGGGGACTTAAAAAATTTGTCTGGAATTAGAGACGAGCTAGAGGCCAAGCATCTGGAAATTAGAGGCAGCAGAGAGAGTGAGGCATCTAGAGACAGGAAAATGAGAAACTGCTACATCTGGAAACTGATGAGAAGGAGAGGCAGAGGCAACATGAAAAGGAGATGCTGATTCTTTGCCAGAGTTATGGAGGTAATGGGGAAGGGAGTAACCAGTATGATGTTGACCAAGGGCTCTGGGTAAGGGTTCCTGACCCCCTTACTCCATGGTGAAGCTGTAACTGTTCTTTCCAAACTGTTTGATAATGATTACTTAAATTACAATGTTGTAAAAAAACTGTTTTCTAGAATGTTTTAAGTTAACACCTGAATGTTATAGGAAAAAAGTTTTATGAACATAGACACAAGGCAGATGAAAGTTGTGTGAATATGTTGCTGAACTAACACTTATTTTCATATGTGGGTGAGTGGATGTCAGGTCACCACTTCTGAAGGGCTGGCAGACTTTTGGTGAGGATACAAGCCCTTAGCACTTTGCCTGAGAACATGAGAATCTGGTTAGCTGATGGACAATACCTTACTGTAGATGAGTTGGGGAAGAAGGGGAGACCTATACCTAGCAAGTAGGGCATCCCTGCACAGGAAAGGGACACCCAGTGCTACTCATGGGTCTAAGAGAACCCATGGGGCGCAGCCTAGTCTGCCTCAACATCATCTGCCAGTAGCAGGGGAAGCCACTAATCCAATACATGTCCAGGACCAAGGATTAAATGCAACCAGGGGGGGGGGGGCATTTAGCATATAGATGTTCAGAGGCAAGGTAGGGAACAAAATATGGGAGAGCCAGTAAGTTGGAATGACAAAATGCCAACAGTAGGTTGTCTTGAGACAGTAAGGGTACCAAACTACCACAAGAGGTTATATCCTATCTTAGTGAATTGGAAAGAGACCATGGCTAACAGAGGGACAGCCTCTGACCTAACCAATGTGAAGCCTGCAATGGTTACAGAGGAGCACTACTTCCTTGGGCAGTCTACTCCAGTCAGAGCTTTAGGAGGGATGCCATTCCAAATACCTTTGGCTAGGGTTCACCTTGACTGGAAGGGTGGAAAAGGAAGGAAGCAAGCAAGTAGGTGTGTTTGAGGATATCCCTGCAGATGTCCTGATTAGGAATGCTTTTGATAATGTAATACGGTGTGTTCATGCAGTTACACACAGTCAGGTTTGGAAACAAGCATGTGGGTCTGCTTGCCTGGGGAGACCCAGGCAGACCGCACACTTGTAACCAGGACTGGTGAGGTGGTTACCTTGGGGAGGGAGCCACCCTGCAGTGGTGAGACTGAAGGCGAGCCACAGCTGCTTGTGGGTACTGATGTTCTCTTGGACAGAGTGATTGCAAGGGCAGAGGTGAGTAGTAGTACCCAGGCTGACAGTGAGGCACCACTGTCAGAGGATACCAGACTTCCAGTGGAAGGGGAGCTGGGAAGGGTTACCAAGAGAGAGCTGAGACAGGCTCAGCGCTCAGACCCTACATTACAAGGCCTGAGGGAGGTAGCTAGTGAAGCACCTGATTCTCAAGGGAATGGGGAATCTGTATACTGAGACAAAGGGTTACTGTCTAGAGAGTGGACATCTGAGTGAGGGCTAGAGGATGAGAAAATATAGCAACTGGTAGTGCGTAGAGCCTACCATCTGGCACGTCTAGCCATAGCCCATGATATTCCCTTTGCAGGTTATATGGGCATGAAACGTACAAAGAGACATATTATGCAGAACTTCTATTGGCCTGGGATTTCCAGAGATGTAACAGGGTACTGCAGAACCTGTGAGCAGTGCCAAAAGGTAGGCAAGGCAGGAGACAAAGTTAAAGCTCCTTTGATGCCTTTGCCTGTGATTGAGGAGCCATTTCAGAAGGTAGCTATGGATATTGTGGGGCCTCTGAGTACCCCAAGTTCCACAGGGAAAAAGTATATCCTGGTGGTAGTAGATTATGCTTCCAGATATCCTGAGGCCGTGGCTTTGTCCTCCATTGAGGCAGAAAAAGTGGCAAATGCTTTGTTAGAGATTTTCAGCAGGATAGGTTCCCCAAAAGAAATACTGACTGAAAGAGGTGCCAATTTTATGTCAGACCTGCTGACGTGTCTGTGGAAGTACTGTGGGGCGAAGCACCTAAAGACCACCCCTTACCATCCCCAGCCTAATGGTCTTGTTGAGAGGTTAAACTCTACACTCAAGATGATGCTATGGGCATTTACAGACCAGTTTAAGAGGGATTGGGATAAATATTTGCCCCATCTGTTGTTTGCTTACAGAGAGGTTCCCCGGGAATCCAATGGTTTTTCACCCTTTGAGGTGTATGGGCATAGGGTGAGGGGACCTCAAGATTTAATTCAATACGAGTGCGAGGGTGAGTGTGAATCCCACAAGGAGTACCTTGTGACATATATCTTAAACCTCAGGACAAGGCTCAGGGAACTCATTGGCTTGGCCCAGGAGAACCTGGCAGAAGCCCAACAGCAGAAAAAGGTCTGGTATGACAGGAATGCTAGAAAGTATGCTGTAGGGCAGCAGGTAATGGTTCTCATTCCTCTCAGACACAAGTTGCAGGCAGCTTGGGAGGGACCCTACAAAGTGGTGAGGAAGGTCAGTGATGTTAACTACATGGTAGAACTGCTAGGCAGGGGCACAAATTGTACCATGTTAACATGATGAAACCTTACCATGATAGGGTGGCCATTGTGCTGAGTATTTGCAGTGGATTGCAGGAGGAGTCTGAGGGGATATCTGGTGACTGATCTCAGTGAGGCTCGGACTGACACCTCAGTAGAAGGGGTAGCAATGTCCCAGCAGCTATCCCCTACCCAGGTTTCAGAAATCCGAGCTGTGTTACAGACGTTTGGGGACATGTTCACTGGGAAACCAGGGTACACCCACCTGGTGCAGTACCATGTGGATACAGGACCCCAAAGGCCTATTAAGCAGGCCCCTTATAGGGTGCCTGAGAGAGTCAGACTCTGAGGCAGGAGATACAGGAAATGGAAAGTACAGTTTTGTACCTACCATAAATGTAGATGTTCAAATGTTCACCCTGCTGCAGTCATCACACTTGGGTTACCCTGCCGTCAGGCGGTCCTGCAGTCGGCCCGAATTCCAAAGTCTTGGTCCGGTGTCGGTTGCTGTCACTTCTTCCCTGACGTCAGTGCGTCAGGGGTATATAAGAGGCATCCGATGACATTTTCTTCAGTTTTTCTTGCCCCAGATGTCAGGTGCCCCCAAAAGGTAGGCAGAATATATATATATATATATATATATATATATATATATATATATATATATATATATATATATATATATATATATATATATATATATATATATATATATATATATATATCTATATATATATATATATATATACATATGGCTATATAAAAATAAAACAAAAATACACCACAGAGGTAGTATAGGATAAAGTGGTAGAGATAAGTTCAGCTAGTTCAAAGGGGATGGAGGGAGGGTAACCTGGACTGCAGCAGGGTGAACACTCGAACATCTACATTTATAGTAGGTACAAAACTGTACTATGTTCATCGTGTTACCCTGCTGCAGTCATCACACTTGGGTTGAATCCCAAAGCTAAGGAGGGGAGGTTGAGTCAAACAGGGTTAGAAGAGGCTAGTAGGCCCTGCAAAATTGCAGTGGCAAAACCAGCTCTAGTCTTAGAGTAAAGAGGTAAGTGATAGCGTTTGGTGAAGGTGTGCACTGAACTCCAAGTAGCAGCTTCCAGAATATCCTTGGTTGGCACTCCCCTGAGAAAGGCTGCAGATGTAGCTGTAGCCCTAGTGGAGTGGGACCTAATGTTAGCAGGTACTGGTTTCCCATGATGTGTGTAGCAGAAACGTATGCAATGTCCTATCCATTTAGAAATGGTCTGTTTTGAGATAGCTTTTCCTTGTGATCCTGTAGCATAGGCTACAAAGAGCTGGTCAGTTTTTCTGAAAGCCTTAGTTTTATCCAAGTAGTAACGTAATTGCCTGTGAATGTCCAAAGAGTGCAGGAGTCTTTCTCCTTTGTTCTGTGGATTTGGGAAGAAGGTGGGCAAGTGAATGGTTTGGTTTAGGGCCACACTAGATACCACCTTTGGCATAAAGGAAGGATTAGTTTGTAGAGAAACTCTGTCTTGATGAAAAATGAGGAAAGGTTCCACTGCCATTAGTGCCTGTAGTTCTGAGACTCTTCTAGCTGAGGTTATTGCTAGAAGTAGGGCAGTTTTCCATGAAAGAAATTTTAAATCAGTTGAAAAAGCTGGTTCAAAGGGCGGCAGTGTAAGCTTTTCCAGGACAAAGTTGAGATCCCAAGTAGGTGTTGGAGCTCTCCTTGGCGGTCTTAAGTTCTTAGCCCCTCTGAGGTACTGTCTTAGGAGTGGATGTGAAAATAAAGGAGGATCCGTGCTGTAATGAGCTGAAATTGCTGAGGCGTGGATCTTAATAGATGAGAAGGAAAGTCCTTTGTGTAACATCTCAGTTAAATATTGTAGAATCTGAGGAATGTTTGGCTCCAGGGGATTTAGGCCTTTAGCCTGGTTCCAGGAGCAAAATCTTTTCCATTTGTCTGAATAGCTTTTCCTGGTGCTGGGCCTCCTGGCCTCCAGTATGACATCCATAACAGCTTTAGATAAAGGTGTTGGCTGGTTGTTTAGGTAATTAGAAGTTATGTACCTACCATAACGTTCCATGTTAGTTGTCTTCTCTCGCCTTCTTTCTTGCTGGATGGGTTCGGAGCTGATCCTCGGCTCCGACTCGGCACTTGCTTTAGCTTGAGAACTCCTTTTACCAGCTCGAGGCAACCCTATATCCTATGATGCAAGGCGGAACTACCTCAGATCTCGTTTGGTAGCTAACCTACCCTGCTAAAGAGTAACCTAACATAATTAGGAACACAAGTTCATAATAGAAGTCCCCATATGAAGGCTCAGGAGGAAACAACCTGATAGGAACTTTTCAAGATCTGTCCAGGCCAGGGGGAAGGAGGGAGGGACGCAAGAAAGAAGGCGAGAAGACAACTAACATGGAACGTTATGGTAGGTACATAACTTCTAAATGTTAAGTTGTCAATCTCGCCTTCATTCTTGCTGGATGGGACCGTCCTAGCACCTGTATCCCGGGTGGCTCAATGGAACAGACTCTTGAGAACTGTGGAACCAAAACTGGCCCTATCTCTGGAGGCCAAGTCCAATTTGTAATGAGAGACAAAGGTATGAGGCGTGGCCCAAGTAGCTGCTGCACAAATGGTATCAATAGGTAGCCTATCCTGAAAGGCTGCAGAAGTGGACAGACTCCTGGTTGAGTGTGCTTTTGGTTTAGAAGATAGCTGTTTGCCTCTGAGAGAGTACACATAGGAAATGGTGGAAGTCAACCATCTGGATAAGGTCACTTTAGAAACTGGAAGACATATCCTGTTTTCTGCATAGGAGACAAATAATTGGTCCAATTTTCTGAATTGTTTAGTTCTATGCAAATAGTACCTGAGCTGACGATGGACATCCAAAAAATGCAGTTTCTGTTCAGCTCTGTCGGAATAGTTTGGGAAAAAGACTGGTAGATCTATAGATTGGTTAATATTGGTTTGAGACACAACTTTGGGGAGAAAGGAAGGGTTCGTTCTTAATGATACCCTGTCCTTATGAAAAACCAAATAAGGGGAACGAATGCAGAGAGCTTGAATCTCGGAAACCCTTCTTGCAGAAGTGACAGCAAGTAAAAATATAGTTTTCCAGGTCAATAACTTCAAAGAATATGAAGCAGACGGTTCGAAAGGAGGTAGTATCAAGGATGCCAACATTAAGTTTAGATCCCATTGTGGAGGAGGATGCTTTATAGGTGGTTTTAGGAGAAAAACTCCTCTTAGAAAGGCCTTGCACAATCTATGAGACATAATATTATTGTCATGCAAACCAACATGATACTTGGAAATAGCAGCCAGTTGTACTTTAACTGTAGATGACGAGGATCCTGAATGAAAAACCTCCGCCAGGAAATCTAAAACAGAATGTACAGGGGCAGTAAAGGGATCAATCTTTCTGGAATTTGCCCAAATAGAAAAACGTCGCCACTTGCTAGCATAAACAGTCCTAGTGGACGACTTTAAAGAAGACACTAAGATGTCTCTGACAGAATCAGAAATCATCAGTAGCCTGGCTAGGGAAGGAAGTGGAGCAACCAAGCAGTGAGGTTGAGAGAATGAATGGCCCGGTGCTGCTGACCCGACTGGTGGATCAAGAGATCCGGAACTGGGTCCAGATGCCAGGGCTGCACCAGAAGGTGACGATGCAGAGACGGAAACCAAATTTGTCGAGGCCAATATGGGGCAATGAGGATCAACTTGGCCCTCAAAGCGGTGGCTTTCTGAATGACTTGTGGAATCAAGGGAAAAGGAGGAAAAGCGTACAGAAGTCCCCGGGGCCAATCCTGGGTTAGAGAGTCTCTCAGGGGTTGGCCTGGTAGGGGAAAGAGTGAAGAAATCGGGGCACTTGTTTTGAGGAGCAGCAAAAAGATCGCAACAAGGAGTGCCCCACTTCAGAAATATCTGATCCACTACAGATTGATTGAGAGACCACTCGTGAGGCATCAGAATGGATCTGCTCAGCCTGTCCGCCAATAGGTTGGACCTGCCGGGGATGTGCGTTGCTATCAGAAACCGATGAGAGGAGATCGCCCATTGCCAAAGTCTGAGAGCTTCTCGACATAACGGATAGGACCTGGTCCCGCCCTGTTTGTTGATGTACCAGACCACGGACATGTTGTCCGTTTGTACTGCAATAGTCTCCGTGGGAAGAAAGTCGCTGAGGGCTTGCAACGTTAAAAGCACTGCTCTCATCTCCAGGACATTTATGTGCAGATGGTATTCTATGGGTTGCCACGTCCCGTGGACCATCCTGCCCTGATAATGCCCCCCCCACCCGATCAGAGAGGCATCCGTAGTGACTGTGGCAACTGGAGGAGGGGGAATAAAAGGTCGGCCTTGATGAAGAAGAGGGGAAGATATCCACCAATTTAGATGAGCTCTGCACGACTGTGTGACTAAGATTTCGTGCCTCATCGGAAGACTGTGGTACGACCACTGCGTGAATAGCATCCACTGCAGAAGACACATGTGGAAGCAAGCCAGCGGTAGAAGAACAATGGCCGCGGCCATAAGACCTAGGACCTTCAGAATAAATCTGGCTTTGATCTTGCTGCTCTGCAATAGAATCCGAACGAATTTTTGGATGTCCAGAATTCTTTGATCTGTTAGTTTGGCTAACATTTTGACGGTGTTTAATTCTGCGCCTATAAAGGTGATAGATTGGCAAGGCAGCAGAGAAGATTTTTCGAAATTTACTGAAATTCCCAAACTCCTGCAAAGCTGTAGAGTGTAGTCTCTGGACTGAAGAAGCTGACACTTGGTGGTGGCGGAGAGGAGCCAGTCGTCCAAGTAGGGAAACACCTGGAATCCTTGACGTCTCAGATGAGCTGTGACCACTGCCATGCATTTGGTAAACACTCTGGGGGCTGAAGTGAGGCCAAAGGGCAGTGCTCTGAATTGGTAATGACTGGTCCCTAGCGAAAGCGGAGAAACCTTCCGGGCGTCTGTGAATCTTTATGTGATAGTACGCATCCTGAAGGTCTATAGAGCACATCCAGTTGTCCTTGCCCAGAAAGGGCAGAATGGACTGAAGCGTGACCATCCAGAATCTTGCCTTCTTGACAAATCTGTTTAGATTGCTCAGGTCTAATATTGGTCTCCAATCTCCCGTCCTTTTGGGGACCAAAAAGAATCTCGAGTAGACGCCGGATCCTACCTGGTCTGCCGGCACAGTCTGGACGGCTCTTTTTTCTAGAAGCTTTGAAACTTCCTGTTCTGCCAAATCCCTTTGACCGGGTGAGATGTCTGGAAGGGATTGTAGAGGTACGGGAAACCTTTCGAAGGGGATTTTGTAACCCTCGGATATGATCGACTGTACCCACCTCTCTTGTGATAGGGATTGCCAGGCTACTGGGTACAGTGAAATCCTTCCCCCGACTGCCTCCAAGGGTGGACAGTCGGGCAACACCTCAGGGATGCTGAAAGGGCTTCTCAGGAAGAGACTCCCTGTTGCCCTGGTTCTGAGGACCCCCCCCTGTCTCTAGGGTGGCGTCTATTATTGTTACCCCCTCTGCCTCTGGGGGTAAACTGACCACGTGCGTCCGGTGTAGCCCCTTGGGCTTTACGGAACCACATCTTCCCCCCTTCTGACCCTTGGGATATGGCCTAGAAGGAGCGGAAAACTGGACTCCAACGGCAGAAAGAGTTTTACCGTCCTGCTCACACCTGGTCAAGGTATCCTTCACCTGAGGTCCGAACAAAGCCGAACCATCAAAGGGGGTATTAGTGAAGGACGCCTTAAAGGGGTCCGCAAAATTACAAAGCCGCATCCAGGCTTGGCGTCTAAGAGCAACTCCTGTGCCTGCGGCCCTGCTCGCTCCATCGGCCGCATAGGATATGAGCCGCATGGAGAAGTTAGATATGGAATTCAGGATAGCAAGCTGTGAGGCAATCTTTTCCTGAGCCCCAGCAGCAGAAGGATCCTGGACTACTTCACCCAGTTCCTTGAGAATATCTCGTTGAAGCCTGGTGAAGTGACAAAGGTAGTTCAGCGAACGCATAGCAAAGGTCGCTGAAGAAAACATCCGCTTTCCATACCTATCCATGGTCCTAGAATCCTTGTTAGGAGGATGGACAGGTACTGAAGGATCTGCTAGTTCCTTCTTAGTGGCCGCCGCCACCACCATAGCATCCACAGAGACACCCTTGGAAAGGAACTGTTTGTCCGTAGGGGCCATGATGAATTTGGATGGTCTCCTGGGGACAGGTTCCACAGAATCTGGAGCGCCGCCTTCCGAGCCACTACCTGCATAAGTGGGTCGAAAGGCGGAGACACCCAGGAGGTGGAGGGTCGGGATCCAAAAGCCTCCAGGTATACCGACTCATCCTCGGAGGGATCAATGGCTGGCCAATTCCCCCTCTGTTTGAGGAGCTCAAGGATGTCTGAAAAGGAGACATCCTCAGAGGGGATCGTGGGAACCCTCCGACTCATCTAAGTCGGTATCCGATGTAGTAGACTCGGGGGAGTCTGTGTGTTTCCTCTTACACGTCCTCTTCCGAGGGGGTTCACCTGCAGGATCAGGAGAAACTTCGGAAAAGGAGGAAATTCCCAATGGGGAAACCTGGGGCGATGGATCCCTGGGCCTGAGAGCAAGAGGCTGGCAAGAGGCATCTGCAGGCACTGATGAGGGAGGAGCTAGAGGGATGGACCGTTGACAAGGCTCAGAGGCCAGGACACTCCTCATCACCTCAAAGGCTCCCCTCCCCGGGAGGCCGGAATATCCCCGCTCCGAGGAAACAGGAATTCCCGGCTCCACTGAGAGGGAAGGCTCCGAGGCCGATGTCGGCGCCGAGCTTACCAAAGCGAAGCCCGAGAGGGAGGCGGGTCGGACAAGGGTCCGATGCCACTAGCCCCCTCGGAGCCGACAAGGGAAACCCGACGACCGGATCCCTCCAAGGAAGGTCTCAAGGAGGAGATCGGAGCCGAGGATGACGGAGCCGAAGGATGTATCGGCTCCGGCACCGAAACAGTCGCTGTCCTGAGAAGCTCCAGCTCCGAACTCTGGTGTGGAGTCGGAGGAGGAAGTTCAAGGGGTTTGGCTATAGCCGAAGTCTGTTGAGACGGGCTATGGAGCATTTGGGCCAGTGCCTGAGACTTCAACAGCCTGCTTACCACCCTCTCTAAGTCATGGTCAGACAGCCTGGAAGATCTCGAAGATCGGTTCCGATGGCTCCGCTCCGACAAAGAGGAGACCCGGGCAGTGGATACTCAGTGAAGGGACCGAGATCTCTTTCGGGACGAAGCCATCAGAGCCGAAGTCCCCTGAACTCCAGATGGAGCCGAAGGTTTCTCGGCTCCGATGCTGGATAAGGTGTCGGCTCCAGCCGGAGCCGACAAGGCCACAGTAGACAAGGTATCGGAGCCAGCCGGCACCGAACCCACTACTTTTATGGTAGATACATCGGTTCCAGCGGGCCGATCTAGGCTCTGACGGAGGAGGAGCCACCGGAGGAGGCTTGGATACTGAAGCCTGAGCCTTCGGTGGCTTAGAAGGTTTCCCAGACCCTGCTTTAGAGGGAGAACCTTCTGGCTTAAGTAAGCCACAGAGGATAAGCTTATTCCTCCTTTCCTGCAGGACTCTCTAGCTAAAAGAGTGACACAAAGCACAGGAGTCCTGCAGGTGCAAAGGCCCCAGGCAATAAACACAAGAAGTGTGACCGTCTGTCAGAGACATTTTCTGACAGCACGAGTCACACTTCTTGAAGCCTGAGACCTTGCCTTCCCTAGACATATCCTAGGAGGAAGTAACACACACAAACCCCAACAAACACACAAAATTAATCCCCTAACACACACACACACAGGAAGGGATTAACCAATGGGGGTTTTAGGCCTAACTAAAAACTTTACTCTAAAGGTTATAAAAAGATTATAAAGTTTTGAAAAACAAGGGAATAGGGTGGGCTGTAACTCACTACAGACTATAAATGAGATACAAGGGGAAATAAAACCCTAACTAAGCTTTTCTTTTCTTTAACAAGAAATTCACTTACCTCAGCTGGTAAAGGAGACCTCTTTCGCTAAGCGGCAAACGAGATCTGAGGTAGTTCCGCCTTGCATCAAGGGATATAGGGTTGCCTCGAGCTGGTAAAAGGAGTTCTCAAGCTAAAGCAAGTGCCGAGTCGGAGCCGAGGATCGGCTCCGAACCCATCCAGCAAGAATGAAGGCGAGATTGACAACTTAACATTTTGCCATGCAGCCAGGTTTAAAGTCTTGAGCTGGCAGTGTAGAATCAGATTGTCTCGCTGGGTGAGCGTGGCCAATCTGGTGCAACGAGAATCATTTGTGGCCTCTCTAATCTGACTTTCAGCAGTACCTTTGCTAGAAGAGGCAGTGGAGGGAAGGCATAGACTGTTAATGTTTTCCAACTGAATGAGAGAGTCATTGTGCCTTCCTTCTGTTAGCTTGGGGCCTGTCTTCTCCTTTCTGGGTAGCAGAACCCCATTGGCGAGGTTTGTAAGGGCCCTGTGACTGACCTCTGCCCCTTGGGCATCTGTATTTGCCCCTCTGTGGTCTGTCTGAAGCTGGAAAGGACCAATTTTTTGTTGGCCAATTTCTGCTGAAGCGAAGGGGTTCTACCTGTAAGAAATACATGACCATTTGCATAGATTTAGCCTTATCCTCCATTTCCTTTAAAACCTCTTCTGCTTTGACACCAAATAATACATCCTGTTGTAAATGTGCATCTAATAATTTTGCTTTAACATGATCAGGGAGGGTTTACTCTTTTAACCAAGCATGTCTACGAATGACTGAGCCAGTAACAGCTGCTCTACAGGAAGCTTCCAGTGAATCAAATCCGCATTGTAAAGTATGCTTGCCCACCTGTTCAGCTGCATGCAACAGATCCTGCATTTCCTTGAACTCAGGCTGTTCTGTGTGTGTGCTCATTTTTTGTTTTAACCGAGACATCAGGAATTGTTGATATTTCAACATGTGAAACTGGCAATTTAATGCTCTCATAGCCAGAGTTGCAGATGTGTATATTTTCTTTCCCCATCTATCTAGGACTCTGGAATCTCTTTCAGAGGGCACAGGATTTTTAGCCATAGAAGCCTTTGCTCCCTTAGGACCCTGGGAAATGGTTTCTGGGTCAGCTACAGGGCTTTTATAAAGGAATTTGTGAGTCAGGTACACTCTAGTATCTGTCTGGTTTGACTGGAGCAGGAGGTAGAGAGTCTGGATTTAAACTAGACTCCAAGTAGACATCATCCACAATATCTAAAACAGGAGGAAATAGCAAGAGGTCTGTGCTGGGGTAATATAAGGAACTCTCTGAGTCTTTTCTTAGAATCTGAGTAATCCTGGCCTTCCCAGTGGAAATGTTCCCTCATGGTATGTAATGTTTCCCCAAAGGAGTAGTCTTCAGGGGGAGATGCTGAGGGAATAGAGTCTTCAGCATCAGAATCCTCATAAGATGGAAAAGTGTAATCCTGTTCTTCAGAAGAATCTGAGGAGAGAGAAACCTGGTCAGAGGATGCATAATCCTCCTCTTGCCTTGGTCTTTTATCAGGAGGGGGATGGGAACCCCTGATAAGGGTAATTAAATCTTCAGCCATCTTAAGTATCTGTTTCTTAGGCATGGGGCCTTGACCTGTTGACTGATGAACAGTTTTCTTAGGTTTTAAAGGAGTTTTAAGTTTAGCATAAGATTTAATGGTGAGTGTAGTCGGTCTGAAGACACCTTCTGCAACCGAAGGAGTTTCCTCTGAACCGGTGTCTAAAACTGCTCCGATGTCGGTAGATGGCTGCGTCGGCCTAGTAGACTCCGAGTGGGAGTCAGCAGCTGTCTGGGGTTCCAGCTCTGCGGTCATCAGGGGCTGCGTAGGCGCCTCACTGAAAACCGGAGAACTGGCGACAGGCCCAGCTGAGGCCTCGGGATCTGGCTTATTCCTAGGCTGCCTGTCCTTATCCTTGCGTTTTTAAGAATTGCAGTCGTCGGCTGCTCCAACGGCATGATATAATTCAATTTCCTACCAAAATAATGCTGTGCGAAGTCAAAACGTTTATTAAACCTAGCGCAAACCTGACAACCTGTGACGTTGTGGTCTGGGCCTAGACAAGGAATACAATAGGAATGGAAGTCCTTATGAGGTATTTGCTTCCCACAAGAAATGCAATTGTTAACTTTTTCTGACATTGGACTGAGGCAAGAAAACATTCCCCAATGGGGTACTTAGCTTTATTGAAGACTTCGGACTGAAATTCAAATCGAAAATCTCAGGTGTCGGCTGACCGGCACTTGCAAACTGCTTCTGCTTCGGGCACTGCGTGGCAAGAAAGACTGAAGAAAATAGTGTTGGATGCCTCTTATATATCCCTGATGCACTGACGTCAGGGAAGAAGCGACAGCAACCGACGCCGGACCAAGACTTTGGAATTCAGGCCGACTGCGGGACCGCCTGATGGCAGGATAACCCAAGTGTGATGACTGCAGCAGGGTAACACGATGAACATCTAGGGGTAATTCAGGAGTCCAGCAGTCCCTGAGCCTCTCCAGTGGTGATGGTACCAAAGAAAGATGGCGGCACCAGGTTCTGTGTGGACTACAGGAAAATAGTCACACAGAGTCAGATGCTTACCTGATGCCTAGAGCAGCTGGGTGGGGCTAAGTAGCTTACCACCTTTGATCTTACCAAGGGTTACTGGCAGGTGCCCTTGACTCCCAGTGCTAGAGAGAGGTCAGCTTTTATGACTCCTTTTGTCTTGTACGAGTTCACAAAGATGTCCTTTGGGATGAAAAATCTCCCAGCGACTTTCCAGAGGCTGGTAGATCGTATCCTAGCAGGAGATTTTGCCCGTGCATACCTAGATGATATTGCCATCTACAGCCATTCCTGGGAAGAGCACCTTCAGCATGTCAGGGAGGTGCTGGGCAAATTGTAGAGGGTAGGGTTGACCATTGAGCCAAGCAAATATCAGGTGGGTATGGTAGAGGTCTCCTACCTGGGACATAGAGTGGGAAGTGGTAAGATAAAGCCAGAGCCAGTCAAAGTGGAAGTCACTCAGACATGGCCTGCACCTGTTACCAAAAAGCAAGTGAGGGCATTTTTAGGGACAGCAGGGTACTACAGAAAGTTTGTCCCCAATTATAGTACCATAGCTGCTCCCCTCACAGACCTGACAAGGAAAAACAGACCAGATAAGGTTGTGTGGACCCCAGCATATGAGCAGGCATCACAGAAGCTTAAAGAAGCTTTGTGAGGACCCCCTGTGTTAGCCAGTCCAGATTGCAGCAAATAGTTTGTTGGGCAGGTGGATGCTTTGAACCATGGGGTGGGGGCTGTACTTAGCCAGACTTCTTCAGAGGCAGAAGAGCACCCAGTGGTTTATCTCAGTCATAGGCTCCAACCCAGGGAGGAATGCTATGCAGCTGTAGAAAAGGAATATCTAGCCATAGTGTGGGCACTGAAGAAACTTCAGCCTCATCTGTATGGAAGGAAATTCACTGTAGTTACAGACCACAATCCTCTAACATGGTTACATTGAACTAGCCAGCAAAATACCAAGTTACTAAGGTGGAGCTTAGGGTTGCAAGCATATGATATGATAGTGCTTCACGGCAGTGGAGTTAGCAATGCTACAGGCTCAACCCTCTCAAGCAACATTTCTCAAGGATCACTTGAAAAACTAGATTGAATTTTCAGGGGGGGGGGGGTTGTAAAGGATGCCAGACCAGCTAGATATAATTTTGTAAATAATCCTATGTCATTTGTAAATATCAATATGATCCATAGGCTTGTCTTACAAATGTAAGTTAACTGTATGTTCTGTGTTGAATTTCAAAAATGTAACCACAGTGCACCCTACTGGAAAAGAGCAAAACTCTAAGAAAATAAGTTGAATTGTTTACGATGGTGTTTATCTCAGCTAGGAGACAGAATGTCTGTAGCTAGAAATTCTTTCTATTGCCTGGAAACAGAAATAATTACAGGTTTCAAATGTAAAAGTATTTAACAGTTTTATGACTTCCAGTTCTAGGCAAAACTTCTGAGAAATAAGTATTTTTGACACAGAGGTGTTAAATCTTAAGTTCCTGTTAGCCTGGGAACTAAAGGCAGAAGTGTCAAAGAATGATGTAATCTGAGATAACACAGCATAAATGTTTGATAGTAATTTAAGAACCATCTCAGAGAGTGAGTCTGTGCATTTTGTATCTTGTCTTGGATCTGAACACATCCATCTTCAGCACTTCTTATCTGTATTTTCCTTGCTCTGCAAGTAAGATTTAGATTACAGTGATTTCTCTTAGAGATAGATAAGAACTTAGTAAGATTAGTTTAGATATTTTCTGTATTTATTTGTGACTGTCCTGCAATGTTTTTTGAGGTATTTCCTGTGATTCTGATCTCTGTTGTCACTGTATTGAGTTATTGAGTATTGCCTTGCTCTTTTATTTATTATTAAATATATTTAAACCTTTAATTGTGGCTGGTTTGTTTAGAGATATTTAAGCTCTTAGGGTAGTTGCATATGTATTTGGTGACACTGTACAGGCCAATCTTAAATAGCCTTAGTCTTGGACACACCATTTGGATAATAGTAACATTACACAGTAGAATTGGTCACCCTTTGGGAAGGGCCTTATAGTAGCTGGTACTACCTTATAGTCTGGGCAGAATGGGGCAGAGGTAATAAACCTGTGCCAGCCTTCCCCAGGAGTGCCTCTGTGTTTGTATATAAATCAAATCTCAAAGTATGTGTGTCAGCTACTTGGGCAGGGACATGAAGTACTGGCTGTACAGAGAGGGTGCTAGATGTTTTGCCTTGACTAATCAGCTGAGGTCTTAACCCTATAGCTGTGCCAGTGTGGAGTCTTATTGGGGAACTGGAGAGAGAGAAAAACCATCCCCAGACTGACTGTGATCTCAGTGTGCTCTTAAGGGAAATTGTCATCCTCCCAATTTGCACGTCTCTCACTGGTGCTAGTGATGAGGATTGAGGCTCCTTGATTGCTGGGCCAGTGCAGGGGCATCACATTGACAGACAACTTTTATTCCACAGAAGTTGAAAGATTTTGCATCCAAATTCTTGGGGTGCAAAAACCTTTATAACCTCCTTTGGATTCTAAATCCTACTTGGATCTGATGGGCTCGGTTCCTGTGGTGATTAGTTCCTTTCCTTCCAATTTTCTCTTCCTACTCCATTTTTATTTTTTCAGGATGTGGATAAGATGATGTGAAATTTTCTGTGGCTCAAATACGGATGGGGATCTTACCAGATCCACCCTCTCATGGATTTGTGTGAGTGTCTGCCAAGTTTAATTTGTCCACTTTTCCTACCTGGCCAGTGATACCCCCCAAGAGGTTTGGAATTGATAAAAGAAAGGTACCGTCATTCACTCTTTAGATATACTTGACTGTTTCTTTTTAGATACCCTCGGATCAGAGTGGGTATAAAACCCCAGATCTAAAAGTTTTTTTTGGTTTGGTTCGGACCTTTTACCTTCCTTCCTTGAAAACTCTGGTTCTGAGTAATGGGTGGGGTGGGGGATTTTTTCCCCAGTTACATCACTTTTCTCATACATGGTACCTAGGACCTACTTTTGGATCCTATCTTCTTGTACCACTTACACAGCCATTTAGTCATAAAGTACTTTTTTGTGAAACTGCAAACAGATTTGATTAAAGGTCTAATTCACTTTCTAGAACCAAAATTGCTGGCACTCACCTTTAGTAGTCTCTCAAGCTACCCTACAGATGATATCGTATTCTTTCAAGAGATTTATCTTCCATACTGCAGAAGGCGTCTTTAGGGCTGTGGGTTCAGACATTTCCATCAGCAGACATGCCTGGACGAGTCTCTGATTTTGTGCTGTCTTTCAAGTCATCTTTTGTCATTGCTACCTTCGACAGTTCTCTGGTTTTACCCCACAGGTAAGGACGTAAAGCCCCTATCTGCTGCGGGTGCCGCTTTTTCTGTCCCTTCAACATTTTTCCCAGTAATCAATCAGGAGGTCTGAGTATGTGTTAGAGAACGTCTTAGGGTCCCTTACAAGACACGTGAAGGTAATTTGCCCTGAGGCACAGGAGGAAGTGAAAACAGGTGAACCCCCCCCCCACCCAGTGGCAGAAGACTCCCACAATTCTTAGAGTCTTAATTCTTAGAGTCTTGACATACTTCTGTTAGACCCTGCCAGCACTCCTGAAATTTCCCTCCCTACAGACAGTTAGGAATCTCTTATCTCAACACTAGGAAGCATGGCTAATCATAACGAAGGATACTTCCTTTAAGAGAATGTTCTGCTGAGATTATATCATTCCCTTCTTCCCTTCCATCCCCCTTACCCAAGAAGCATCTTAGAGTCATCCGAAAGTTCCCTCTTAACCAATAGAATCTGTAACTCACTCAAGATTCTTCCGGACTCTAAATAAAATAGAATATTGGTTATCGATTTTAAGTCTCGGTGTGTTGAATAATTCTATTTGTCACACTAAGTCCTAATTAGTCTCGGTTCAATCCAATTTTCCCCTTCTGAGTAGGAAATCTGGATGAGATTGAATGACCTTCAATCACATACAATGAGTAGACGATCCAGGAAGAAGTTACAGTTTAGGCTGGGACCAGTCATTACCAGTTCCAAGCCCATTTTTTGCCCTAATCACAGTCCCCAGGGTGTTCAAGTGCATCATAGTACTGGCATCTCACTTAACATTGCAAGGATCTTGCACGTTTCCATTTTGGGACAATGGGCTCATTACAGCTCTGACCAAGATTTTACTGGTGCAAATTTGAGATCAAGTGCAGTAGGCTTGTCCACAATTTGGGATATCCATCAATAACAAGTCACAATTCTAACTGACCTACACAAGAGTTTATAGGAACAATTTTTCAACACCATAAGTGTGCCCAAGACTAAGGCTATTTAAGAGTGGCCTGTACAATGTAACCAAATACATATGCAAGTACTCTAAGAGCTTAAATATCTCTAAACAAACCAGCCAGAATTAAAAGATTAAAATATATTTAATAAAAGAACAAGACAATACTCAATACAGTGAGAACAGAATTCAAAATCACAGGAAATGCTTCAAAACAACTTTGCAGGACAGTCTTAAATAAATACAGAAAATATCTAAACTAATCTTACTAAGTTCCCTTCGAGGGGAACCTTCAGATTCCTCTAAGTCAGTGCCAGAGGTGATAGACTCAGGGGAGTCAATGTGCTTCCTCTTGCACTGCCTCTTCCTAGGGGGTTCTCCTACCGGGTCAGGAGAGGCCTCGGAAGAGGAGGAAATTCCCAATGGGGAAACTTGAGGAAGTTGGCTCTCTGCGGTCTGAAGCAAGGGGGTAGGTAGAAATCACCGCAGGCACTGATGGAGGGGCTGACGGAGCCAACGGTGGAGCAGACACTGGTTCTAGCACGCTCCGGATGACCTCGAAGGCACCCCTATCAGGCAAGGCCGGAGGTCCCCGCTCCAAAGAGACCAGGACCCCCCGGCACCGACAGGGACGGCTCCAAGGCCGATGTCGGAGCCGAACCCACCAGCGCCGAAGCACCGAGAGGGAGAGTGGGGTTGGACAAGGGTCCGATGACACTCGCCCCCTCTGAGCCGACGAGGGAAGCTTGGTGCCGAGATCCCTCCAAAGAGGAGATCGGAGCAGACGACGGAGCCGAAAGGGAAGGTATCTGATCCAAAGCGCCGAAAGTCACGGCTCAGATGAGCCCCGGCTCCGAGCTCAAAGGAGTCGGAGGAGGAACACATTGAGGGACAGAAATAGCCGCTGACTGATGAGTTGGGCTATGAAGCATTTGGACCAGCGCCTCGGACTTGAGAAGTCTACTCACTACCCTTTGCAAATCGTGGTCAGATAGCCTGGAAGACAGTGAGGAATGCGATCTATGGCTCCGCTCCAAAAGAAGAGGGGATCCTGGTGCCGAGTGAACGGTGCCGATGGAGGGAGACCTAGATCTCCTTCTCGAAGGTTGCTCCGATAAGAGTATCGAGGCCAACCGAGTCTTATCAGCCTCGGCTCCGGCCGGAGCCAAGGTGATAGTATGAGGCTTGGAAACATCGGCTCCAGCCGGAGCCAATGTCGAAACAGTTTTGATGCTTCCAGAGGACGGCTCTGAAGCCGGAGCCGACCGTCTGGAAGTCTTAGAAGGCTTCCCAGACACAGACTGGGTCAGGGGGCCTTCAGGCTTTAATAAGCCACGCAAAATCAATTTTTGCGTTCCTGCAGGACTCTAGGGCTGAAACCATGGCACACAGCACATGCGTCCTTGCAAGTGCAAAGGTCCCAGGCAATACACACAAGTGTGACCGTCTGTCAGAGACATTTTGACAGCACGAGTCACACTTCTTGAAGCATGAGACCATGGAGTCCTTAGACATAGTAAAGGCCTAAGTAATAAAAACACACACACACAGACACACACACACACACACACACACACAGACACACACACACACACACACACACACACACACACACACACACACACACACACACCTACACCTTTAAGAAAATATTAAATTCCAGTCACACTAAAGGACTAGGAGATAGGAGGTGAAGGGCCTAAGGCCTAAAAAGTTAAAGGGCGATAAAGGGACGGATAAGGTGAATCGATTCAAGGAAAAAGATAATTAAAACTAAAAGTTAAACTAGGAAAGTAATAGGGGTCTAAAGATTGTGAAAATAAAATAATTTTTCACTAACCTGCCAGAGCCGGTAGAAAAGCACCTCGTCAGCTAAGCAGCAAACGAGATCTGAGTAGCTACCGCCTAGCATTGTGGGATATAGGGGAGCCTTGAGCCGGTGGAATTAGCTCTCGAGCTTTAGTATTGGCAGAGTCGGAGCAGAGGATCGGCTCCGAACCCATCCAGCAAGAATGATGTGAGATGGACAACTTAACATGTGCCAGTTTTCCTCCTAAGGGGGGCTGCCAAGAGAGCTGTTTGGCAGCTGTAGTGGAAAGTCATTGAGGCTGTTTTTTTATAAGGTTGAGGCCCATCTTCCCCCTTCTTTTTGGCCTGGTGTGCCCCATTGTCAAGGCCTGTAAGGTCCTTGCGTCTGACCTCTACCTCTTGGACGTCTGTATCTGCCCCTTTGAGGTTTATCTGTGACTGGAAAGACCAATTCTTTGTTGGCCAATTTCTGCTAAAACGAGGAGGCTGAACCTGTAAGAAATCTTTCACCATTTGCATAGATTTTGCTTTATCCTCCATCTTCTTTAATACCTCCTCTGCCTTAACTCCAAACAGCACATCCCGCTGTAAAGGTGCATCCAATAGTTTGACCTTAACATGATCTGGTAACGTATGTTCTTTTAACCAAGCATGCCTTCTAATGACAGAGCCTGTAACTGCTGCTCTACAGGAGGCCTCTAAGGAATCAAACCCACATTGCAAAGTATGTTTTCCTACTTGTTCAGCTGCATGCAATAAATCCTGCATTTATTTTAAGTTAGGAGGATCTGAATCTGGAAGCATCTTTTGTTTCAACCGAGACATCAAAAATTGCTGATATTTTAGCATGTGAAACTGGCAATTCAAGGCTCTCATTGCTAAAGTGGCAGACGTATATACCTTCTTTCCCCATCTGTCTAATGCTCTGGAATCTGTCAGAGGGAACTGTTTTTTTTGCTGATGAGGCCTTAATCCCTTTGGGTCCCTGTGAAATAGTTTCAGGGTCAGCAACAGGGCTTTTGTACAGAAATTTGGGAGAGTCAGGGACTCTGTAATATCTATCAGGTTTAACTGGGGCTGGGGGTAAGGAGTCAGGGTTCAAACTGCATTCAGTGTACACATCATCCACAATGTCTAAAACTGGTGGGATAGCAAGGGGTCTGTGTTGGGGCAAATAAAGGAAGTCAGAGTCTTTTCTTGGATTCTGAGTAATCCTGGCCTTCCCAATGGAAATGCTCTCTCATGGTATGTAAGGTCTCCCCAAAGGAGTAATCCTCAGGTGGAGAGGCTGCTGGAATTGATTCCTCAGCATCAGAATCCTCATAAGGGGGTAAAGAATATCCTAGGTCCGAGGAAGAGTCAGAGGAAACGGACACCTGGTCAGAAGATTCATAGTCTGCATCCTGCCTGGGCCTTTTATCAGGAGGGGGATGGGACCCCCTGATCAGGGTGATAAGGTCCTTGGCCATTTTTAGCATTTGTTTCTTAGGCATGGAAGCCTGTCCTGGATAGAGTTGTGTCAGTTTCTTAGCCTTTAAGGGGGGCTTAGACTTAACAGAGGGTTTAATAGTTAACTGGGTAGGTCTGAAAACACCCTCTGTAGCTGTGGATTGCTCAGCTACTTCGGTTTCCTCGGTAGGCTTAGGATCGGTAAACTGAAGGCCTAGTGCGTCCGAAGGCCCAGCCAGCTCCACGTGGGAGTCTGAGGCAGTCTGTGGAAGCGGTCGTCAGGGGCTGCGTAGGCACCTTGCTGAAAACCGGAGAACCGGCAACTGGCCTAGAAGAGGCCTCGTCGTCAGTTTTGGGCCTCGGATGTCTGTCCTTGTCCTTTTTATGCATTGTGGTCGGAATTTCCGACGGCATGGTATAATTGAATTTTCTACCAAAATAATGTTGGGCAAAATCAGACATTTAATAGTGTGCTTGTTAAACCTAGCACAAAACCGACAACCAGTGACGTTATGGTCAGGGCCTAGGCATGGAATACAATAGCAGTGGAAATCCTTACGAGGTATTTGCTTCCCACAAGAAATACAGTTATTAACTTTTACTGACATCAGTCTGAGGCAAGAAAAAAAGTTTCCCCAATGGGGTACTTAGCTTTTTTAGAAGACCTCGGTTCTGGATCAGGAATGAAAATCTTAGGATTCGGACGACCGGCACTTACGAACTGCTTCTGCTTCGGGCACCGCGGGGCAAGAAAGACTAAAGAAAATGGTGTCGGCTGCATCTTGTATACTCCTGTCTCACTGATGTCAGGGAGGAGGCGACAGCAATAGACGCCGGACCAAGACTTTGGAACTCTGGCAGACTGCGGGACCGCCTGACGGAAGGATAACCCAAGTGTAATGACTGCAGCAGTGTAACATGATGATCAACCAAAGGCTCTGAAGATGAAGATTTCTGCGGCATACCGGACTCCGAAAGAGTCCCGGTAGAGGCCTGCGTAGATATAGTGTTTGGCATCAAGGGCTGTGAAAGAGCCTCACTTGAATTCTGGAGAACCGACGGTCGCGTTATCACTAGGCTTAGCCTTGTGTGGTCTATCGTTAGCTCTATGTTTTTTCGGAATGTCTATGGACTGTTGGCTGACTGACACCAATTCAGAATATGAAGACTTAAGATGAAAATACCAGTCTACAATAAGAGCTCTATGGTGAATGATTCTCGTGTTAAAGAGGGCACAGAACCAGCAATTGGGGGACATAGTGGTCTGGGCCTAAACAAGCGACACAGTATGAATGGAAGTCTTGGTGTGGGATCTGCTTTCAACAGGAGACACAATGGTTAACTTTTTCGGACATCAGTTAATGCAAGAAAAAAGGATCCCCAATGGGGTACTTAGCTTTAGACGTTAGTTTTCAGCTGTAATTCGAGCTCCGGCTGTGACAGACTGGCACATTTGCGAACTGCTTCTGCTACGGGCGCCACGGCAAGAAAGACTGATGTAATGGCATCGGCTGCTTGCTTTATAGCACTGACGACCTGACGTCAGCCAACAAGTGACAGCAGCCGCAGAAAAAAACAGACTCTGGTATTCGGGCCGGCGGCTACCACAGCAGGGATAACAGACAGATGATGACTGCAACAGTGAAAGACGAAGAACATCAGGCAAAATCTAACTTTTTTGTTTCTTTTCTTCTAGAGACATTCCTGGAAGACAGACATCGCTTCTCACAAGCAAGAGGTCTCTCTCCAGCCAACAGCCTTCCAGAAAAACTACCACACTCAAAGACGATAGTTCGCTCCTATGGCCAGACTGGACACTGGAACAGCAGCAGAGAAAGTACAGTTGTGTACACTTACCATAAATGTAGATGTTAAGAGTATTCACTGTTGCCGTCATCACACTTGGGTTATCTGCCTGCAGGTAGCCCTCAGTCAGCCCAAATACCAGAGTCTTAGTATTTCTGCATCGGATGCTGTCACTTCTTCTATGACGTTGGGGTACAAAAACAGGCAGCTGATGGCATTACATCAGTGTTTCTTGCCCCAAATGCCAGGAGCCCCCAAATAGGGAGCTAGTATATGGTGTGGAAACCACCACCAGTAAAAAGTAAATACCAATACCATTAGGAATAACCATAGAGAGGAGAGATAGAAAGATAGTTTAAAACAAGGTGCTGGAGGGAGGGAAACTAAGACTGCAACAGTGAAACCATAAATGTAGATGTTCGAGTGTAAAGTGCACACGGCTGTACTACGTTCTTTTTGCGTTTCACTGTTGCAGTCATCACACTTGGGTTGATTCCCAAAGCTGAGGAAGGGTGGAGGCAGTCAAGAACTAGGGCTGGCTAGTAGGCCCTGCAAGACTGCTGTAGCAAATCCTGCCCTGGATTTGGAAAAGGTAGACAAGTGGTACTGCTGCTTGGTGAAGATGTGTACAGAACTCCAGGTTGCAGCTTCCAGAATGATCCTGGTAGGGGCTCCCCTGAGACATGCTGTAGAGGTAGAAGTAGCCCGAGTGGAATGTGTTCTGACCCTGAGGGGTTGGTTTTCCATCATGCTTTTAGCAGAAATGGATGCAGTGCGCTATCCATTTGGAAGTGGTTTGTTTAGAAATGGCCTTGCCCTCTGCCCCTGTTGCAAAGCTGACTAGCAGCTGGTCAGATTTTCTTAAAGGCTTAGTCCTATCAAGGTAGAACCTGAGCTGCCTGTGCACGTCCAAATAGTGCAGGATCCTTTCCCCTTTATTCTGAGGGTTAGGGAAGAAGGTTGGCAAATGGATGGATGGATTTAGGGTCACACTGGACACCATCTTAGGCATAAAGGACGGGTTAGTCCTGAGGGGAAATCCTGTCAGCATGGAAGATAATAAAGGGTTCCACAGCCATCAGTGCCTGCAGCTCACTCTTCTAGCTGAAGTGATGGCTAGAAGCAAGGCTGCTTTCCAAGAGAGGAATTTTAACTCTGCTGAAGCAGCAGGTTCAAAAGGGGGAAGTATGAGCTTTTCCAAACTGATGAGAGGGTGAGAAAATAGAGGTGGCTCAGTATTGTAATGAGCCGAAATGGCAGAGGCATGAATTGTAATGGAGAAGGATGGGCCTCTGAAGTAGCTCTGCTAGGTAATCCAGGATTAGAGGTAAGGAGGGCACGGCTGTCTCCTTTCCTTTAGACTGAATCCAAGAACAATATATCTTTTCCGCATAGGATTTCCTAGTACTAGACCTTCTGGTTTCAAGAACGATGTTCAGCACATGTTTACTTAGGGTTGCTGGTGGAGTATTCAAGGAATAAGCCCAGGCTGCAAGACTTAGGGTTTGTAATTGTGGATACAAAATCTGTCCCTCCTGCTGTGACAGCAGGGTAGGGGTCTGGTGTAGGTGCCAGGGTGGCGCCGTTGTCGGGCTGCACAGGTGTGGGTACCAGTGCTTGTGTAGCCAGTCCAGGGCAATCAGAATTGTCCTTGTCCTGTCTTCTTTTATCTTGAGTAGTACTCCTGACAAAAGGGGCAGAGGGGGAAGGCATAGATTGAGAGGTTTTCCCCATTAAAAAGATAGGGCATCCACTTTCCAGGCACCGCTGTGAGTGTTCCTGGTGCAAAATGTGTTTGACTGATGGTTTTGGGGGGAGGCAAAGAGATCCACCACTGGGGTCCTCCACCTCTGGATCAGGAGGTTGAAGGTGCTGGGCTTCAAACTTTCCACTCATGTGGTTCTAGGAGAATTCTACTCAAGTCGTCTGCTAGTAAATTTTGTTTGCCTGGCAGGAATTGAACTTGTACATGGGCTTGGTTGTCCAAAGCTACAGAGTCATGGCTAACCTGCACAGTGGGTAAGAATGGGTCCCCCCCCCCTGCTTGTTTATGTACCACATAACTGTGGTGTTGTGTGTTTTTATCAGCAGTTGTCCTGGATGGAATAGGTATCTGAACTCTGTCAGAGCATTCTGTACAGCTAGCATCTCCTTTTGGTTGATGTGCACGAGAATTTGGCTTGGGCTCCAGTGGCCCTGAACGCATTTGCCAGCCATGTGGGGCCCCCATGCAGTCTGACAAGTCTGTGTTCAGGGTTTGGGTGGCATGGGGTAGAGTAAAATGCAGTCCTTTGTTATGGTGGCATGCTTCTGCCCACCAAAGGAACTCTGCCGTCAGACAAGGTATGATAGGATGACTGTTTCCAGGTCCTGAGAATGTTGGCACCAAAGACTTTTTAAAAGTACAACTGAAGTTTCCTCATATGCAGTCTTGCATATGGAATTAGCAGAATACACGAGGCCATGAACCCTAGGGCTCACAGTATTTTTCTTGCAGTTAACTGCGTTCTGGTGGCCATTTGCTTGAAATAGTCCATCAGATAGACTTGCTTTTCTGAAGTGAGAAATGCCATCAGGGAAATTGTGTCCAAGCTTGCTCCCAGGAATACAATCTTTTGACTGGGCACCACTTGTGATTTCTTTTCATTGATGTTGTACCCCAAAGAAGTGAGAAGGCTTTTTACAAATGCCAGGTGCTGAAGCAGCAATTCCTGGCTGTCCGCCTGAATCAGGCAGTCGTCCAAGTACAGGTAAAGTTGGATATTTCTTTGCCTGCAGCATGCAATGGCTGGAGCCAGGCATTTTATGAATACCCTGGGCACAGTAGATAAACCAAAGGGATGTGCAGAGAACTGATAATGAATAGATCCTGCCTGAAACGGATATTTCCTGCATGATTCCCTGATGGGGATGTGCAGATAAGCTTCTTTTAAGTCTAGTCTAGGGTGACTAACCAGTCATTCTTGGCTAGCATAGGGAGAAGCTGTTGCAGGGTAAGCATCTTGAATTTTGGGACCACCAAGAAGGTGTTGAGAATTGAAAGATCAAGGATTTGGGAGCCAAGAGCCCTCTTTTGTGGGTACCAGAAATAGTCTGGAGTAGAAAACCTGACCCCTTTGTTCTACTGGAACTGGCTGAACAGCTCTGATGTTGAGCAGGGAAAGAACTTCATTTTGAGCCTCTGCCCACTGGTTTGGAGGAAGGTCTGGAAACCCGCTTGGAGTTGGCAGTGAATGGAAATAGAATTTGCACCCCTGGGATATAATGTTAAGGACACATTGGTCCTGAGTGATGGACATCCAGTTTTTTGCATGAAGGGCAGGTTTTCCTCTTAGGGGCACAAGCAATTGGGCCGGGCTGAGCGGTAGAGTTGAGAAGTTATTGTGAACTTTTTCCATAGAGAGGTGGCTTACCACTCCTTGTTTTAGGGGTGGGAGCAGTCCATTACTTAGGATCTCTGTGTACCCTGAGACTGTAGTCTGGTCGGTCCTTTTCCACTGGGTCTTGTTTGGGAAGGCCTACAGGGGGCTGGAAAGGACCAGTGTTTTGAAGGGCAATGCCTACTGAATCGAGGTGGTTGCACTTGTAAGAATTCTTTAACAGTTTCCATAGATTTAGCTTTTTCTTGCATCTTAAGAACTTCTTCTGCTTTGGTGCCAAACAAAATGTCCTTTAAAGGAGCGTTAAGTCATTTGATTTGATATGATCTAGCAAGGTCTGCTCCTTCAGCCAAACAGATCTTCTCAGTACAGAGCCAGTGACTGCAGCCCTGCAAGATGCTTCTAGGGCATCAAAACCACACTGTAAAGTATGCTTACTAATGTGGCTTGCAGAATGCATAAGCTCTTTCAAATCTTTATTTTCTGCACAATCTGGAAATATTACCATTTGTTGTTTAATGAGATCCATAATATGTTGCTGGTACTTCAGCATGTGAAACTGGCAATTCAATGCCCTGATAGCAAGAGGTGCAGAGGTATATACACCTTCTTTCCCCCATCTGTCTAAAGCTCTGGAATCCCTGTCCGAAGGGGTAGGATTTTTGGCTGTAGTAGCCTTAATACCTTTAGGTCCCTGGGAAATGATCTCTGGATCAGCAGTAGGATTCTTGAAAAGAAACTTGTGGGAATCAGGTACTCTGGTAGTACCAGTCAGGTTTTCTAGGGGCCGGAGGTAAGGTGTCTGGAGTAAGATAGATTCCAAGAAATCATCATCCACAACATCTAGGACAGGGGGAACAGCTAAAGACCTGTGCAGAGATAGCTCTAAAAAATTCTCAGAGTCTCTTTTTGGACTGAGGATAGTCTTGGAACTCCCAATGGAAATGCTCTCAAAGTATGCAAGGTTTCACCAAAAGAGAAATCCTCTGGAGGGGAGGCAAAGTGAATGGATTCCTCTGCATTCGAATCCTCATAGTCTGATAAGGGGATATCCTGATAATCAGAAAGGTCAGTCTCATCGGACTCTTGGGACTGTAGAATCTGAAGGCAACTGAATTCTTGGTCTCTTAGCAGGGGAAAGCTGGCTTCCCCTAATTAGCGTTATAAGGTCTTCAGCCATTCTAAGCATTTGTTTTTGTGGTAAGGGGGCCTGAGCATGTGCTTTGGTCAAGTTTCCTAGGAGTAGTGCGTACTCTGGACATAAGAAACTCTGTAGTTTTGGCTAAAAAAGTAGTAGTCTATTTGATTTGAACACTGGTGGGTCGGAAAACACCCTCAGAAGCCGGTGCCTGCACAGTGGCTCAGGACCCATCCAAGGTAGAGGCATCCGCTGGTTCCATAGTTGAAGAAACATCTCACGGCATGGGTCTCAGCAGAGGCCTGTGAATCCATAGAAGTGGGCATCAGGGGCTGCAAAGGCGCCTCACTGAGAACCGGCAGACTAGCTTAACGGAAGAGCCATTGGCAGTTTTGGACCTATGCGGTCTATGTCTTTATGTCTTTTTTAGATCGGTAGTCCGATAGATTAACAAAGCTATTTTGGAATACAGAGATTGACAGCGAAAGAATTTAACAAAAATAGCCCGACAATGAATGCTTCGGGCGTTGAACAAGGCACAAAACCAACAGCGAGGGACATCATGGTCTGGGCCTAAACAGGTGACACAGTAAGAATGAAAATCTCTGAGGTATTTGCTTTCCACAGGCAAGACAATTGCTAACTTTTCTGACATCAGTTACTTCGCTTTAAAAGACTTCAGAATTATCAACTAATAACAAAAATTTCAGGTAGTGGCTGACCGGCACTCGCAAACTGCTTCGGGCTCCTCCTCGACAAGAAAGACTGGTGTAATGGCGTCGGCTGCCTGTTGTACTCCTGACATGGAAGAAGCGACAGCATTAGACTCAGAAATATTAAGACTCTGGTATTCAGGCCGACTGAGGACTACCTGCAGGCAGATAACCCAAGTGTGATGACTGCAACAGTGAAACACAAAGAACATCATGGCTAACCCCAAGTCCATGGTGGTGGAACCAGGACAAAGCAATGTTTAGTCTGAGGAACAAACAACTGCAGTGTCACTCACCAGAAGCTGAATTGGTCGGAGCCCACAGTGTGAACAAAGGGCTCTTATCCACTTTTTTTTTTTTTTTTTTTTTTTTTTTTTTATTAGAGATACGGCTTGAGAATTACCCACCTTGCAGACAATGACCTGGACCCAATGGCAATCTTTTCATGAGGGACTTAAAGAGGTCCTACCATCACCACTAAGAAGTGGCCTAGGATCACCCGAAATGAGAGCTTGACAAGTTAGAACAGAGTGCTGGACACAAAGGCATATAAACTGGGGGAAGCGATGTTAAAGGAGGCACTGGGTAGCACATGACTAGCGAAACACTTAGAAATAGCAAACAGTACCAACAACAAAATTACAAAAAAAAATAAATAAAAAACAGTGGTAGCTGTATGATTAGGAGAAGGTTAAAACCAGAACCAAAGCAGAATCTAAATAGGTTTGCACATTTCAGGAAAAAAAAAAAAGATTTAAGTATGTCACGGTCTTTTACAGAACATGTCCTAAAACTGAAGCTAATCAGTTCAGCATAAAAAAAAAAAAAAAAAAAAAAAAAAAAAAAAAAACATTAAAATATTATTTGTGGAACTACAAAAATAGACACAAATCGGTATTTTAATATTTTAATTAAAGTGGTAAGTGGGGGAAGTTCTGACATTGTAAAGCAATATATAGATAATGAATAAATAATACAGGCAGAACTTTCAAAAAAGGAGTTGTAAATTAACACTGGCTACAGTTTCTGAATACTTTTAATCCAGTGAAATTGTACAGTCCACAAAATGCTGTTCTAATTTCTCTTGTATGAAATTGTTCAAGTATTAAAAAATCTCATACAATGTAAAATAATTGGATGACTATTCTTATAATAAAAATCCCAAATTTTATAGCTTTACAGGACATCGTATTCAAATATAAAGCAGCATCTGTTTTCAAAGAAAATGAAAAATTTCATATTCCTAGACAAAGAACAGCAATGTTACACTGAAATTCTGGATAAGAGGTCTGCACGATAACTTAAAACAAAGGAAATACAGCATAAGGCCAGTAGCAATTTTACGCATGTCTAAAATGCTAAGAGTACCATTGTACAGTGCACTTAAAGAACTTTTAAATAAATGAAGTAAACATTTTGGTAGGATAGGCTGATATTTTATCAACTATATCAAAAAACTACTAAATAATTTATAAGCTATGAGATGAATGCATCATTTCTTTCATATCGTATTGCAACAGCTAAAGTTAATTCTTTAGTGTGCATTATTGTAAAACTTTCAAAATAAATATTTTAAATATCATTACAATTAAGGCACAATATGAACCACATTGCTTTAACCCCTGAAAGAACTACAACCTGTGTAAAAATGAAATGTATTTAGTAGCAAATAAATATTCCCTTTAAATACCATTGTGTAACAACTGACAAAATACACAAGTTTTACTCTTCACTTTTACAAAAAAAAAAAAAAAAAAAAAAAAAGCAGTTCTTAAAGGGTTACTTTAACTTGTTTTCCTGCCCTTTATTTTCAAGCCACAGATGTATGCAATAAATTAGGAAGGCTGTTAGTTGAGGGCTGATCCTATTTCAGAATCAGAATAGCTGACAACAGCAGTTAATGCCTCCCAAAAAAGTGAAACAGGACAGGGAAAAGGATTAGGATGAGACAAGCTGAAACGAAAAACAAGTGATGTGCTTTCCAGAAATGTCCGCACCAGTGACCACATGTACAGCTGTTACGCTCATTAATTCCACATCACTTGCTCCAAAGTTCATTCAGAATGGCAGACAAGAATAAACTTTTATGCCTGCCTGTCATTTTACCAAGAGGCCCAGGTTTTCCGATTGTTCGATGCCCAAACTGATTTTTTTTTTAAAAATCCAAAATACTTTTGCATAGGCTACAGTGAACTTAGAAAGAACATTCAGTGCGCTGACAAAACAGTTAAATATATATACACACATACATACAGCACAGGCTACAATGTTGCTTAATCTGAATTTCCCTGATCTGTTATTTCCATAAGTTTAATTCAACAAAAATGTCTCGTGTGGAAACAGTAGTTTTCTTCCCTGATAGTCAATACAAATATAATTTTTCTCATTTCTTCTTCATCTTAAGGTGAGCCTCACTGTTATTGCTGGTACTCGTGAGAAAAACGAGTTTACACTTGCAGGTTTTTAGAAAAGCTTTAAATGCTTGAATACCACTGCAGTACTTAAAACGGTTTCTACTCAGGTTTTAGCAGACCATGGAATAAAATGGTTTTGCAATATCATACTGTTCTCAATTTTTTTTGTACGTTTTAATGTGGTCTCTGTTCACTCATGTACATGTGGAAGGCCACTTAAAAAAAAAAAAAAAAAAAAAGGCTCTCCTGTCCTTGAAGTCCAGTTGCTATTGCATACGATCAGTCTGCAACTGCTGTGGCTGGTACTGCCCAAA